>NC_072380.2:142023750-142324230 GCF_028885625.2 Pongo pygmaeus
TGAGTGAGAACATGGTTTTCTGTTCTTGTGTTAGTTTGCTGAGAATGATGGTTTCCAGCTTCATCCATGTCCATGCAAAGGACATGAACTCATCCTTTTTTATGACTGCATAGTATTCCATGGTGTATATATGCCACATTTTCTTTATCCAGTCTATCATTGCTGGGCATTTGGGTTGGTTCCAAGTCTTTGCTTTTGTGAACAGTGCCACAATAAACATACATGTGCATGTGTCTTTACAGTAGAATGATTTATAATCCTTTGGGTATGTAACCATGGCACGTGTATACCTATGTAACAAACCTGCACGTTCTGCACATGTATCCCAGAACTTAAAGTACAATTAAAAAAAAAAAAAAAGAAACTGAGGTCAGGCTACTTCAAGGGTCCTTTTCTCCCTCATGTACAAACTTTCAAATTAAGCCACTTTTGCCTGCAAATGCCCACAAAGAGAATGGACGGCTATTTTGATTTATTTCTACGAAGCACAGGGTTAATGAATTGTGTACTTCCTATCAGTTTTAAAGTTATTTTACGAAGGCAAAAGGATAGAAGACTCTGGGATAGTTTCTCAAAAACTACAGGCAAATAGTTGAAGTGTCACCCAGCAGAGTACAAAACAGAGAGCACTTAATCAAGCATCTACATAGCTGGGTTTTATTCCTGGCCTGAGTGTGACCTTGGGCAAGAAACTTGGACCCTAGAGGCTTCGGTTTCCCCATCTGTAAAAAGATAAGCTCTGATGTCTCTTGTTTTTCTGCCTTTTCACAACTTTAAAATTAAGAATATACATAAAATAGACAAAGTTATGGTAAAGCACAGCAGCAAGCATCATCTCTGGACTGGAGATTCAGGGCTCATAGCACGAGACTATAGAGTCAATGAATCCACAGGGGTCTTTATATTCCAGTCCACTGCCAAAGGAACATTGAGGGGAAATTCCAGTCTCATTCCCAGGCTTTTTTTCCTATGAATCCTCATCCAATTTAAGCACATAATATTGCATATTCTGTATCTAACTTTTCCCACCAAAATAGAACACACTTGTACTTCCAGAAACTTTTCAGAAGAAACTGCTTAAAACCCACAAATTTATAAATTAAAAGTACAGAGTGTGATTTGTATCATTTTTACAGAGAAAAAACCATGTGAGTAGTCTAAATAAAACATTGTGTCAGAAGCAGAATATATTATTTGGCAACACAAATGTTCCCAGTACTTGGAGAAACTAATGTTCAAGACGCAGTGAGCTCAAGGAATGAAAATGACTATATCTATGGAATATAGAATTTTAAAAAGAGCTCTTTTACAGGCTTCATCTCATTCTCCAGCATCTTTTAGTTCTTAAATTATCATAAAGCAAAATTAACTTTTATGCAAATACAGTTTTATGCAGTTTAAAACATTGTATAGATTCATCTAATCATCACTTCAATTTACACACGGAACCATGTAATCTACCTCAAAAACTCATTCAGGATATCCCTTTTAGCTACCCCCTTGCCCCACACCCCAACCTTTAGCAACCAACTGATGTGTTCTCAGTGAATATTTTTTTTCTTTGTGGGACATGGTCTCTAACATATACATCATCTAATACATTGTGAAATGAAAAATGGCCTCTTTCACTCACCTGTGGGATTCATTCAGGATATTCATCTATTGATATTGCATTCTTTGTTACTGGTGATTAGTATTCCAATATGCCACAGTTTGTTTATCTATTCATCTATTGAAGAGCATTTGGGTTATTTACAGTTTTGGCTGATCATGAATGCAGATGTAATAAGCATTCATGAATACAATTTTATGTGGACATAGGTTTTCATAGTTCTCGGGTAAATACTTAGGTGTGAGTCTTACTGTAAATGCATGTTTAACTTTGTAATAAACTGTCAAACTGTTTTCCTGAGTTGCTGTACTATTCACAGACATCTTTGCATGAATGCATACATGAAGTTGATACATAATTTTCTCAACTAACTTCACCCTCTTCTACACCTATTGTATCCTATTACCAGCCATACCAAGGGAATTTCACACCCCAGAGTCCACCAAGGTCTTTCTCACTTTTAGTCTAATTTTTCTTCCTAAACTGCCCAATTGTCTTGGAAAACTTAGTATTTTTAAAACACAGTTGAAAGAAAAACTCTGTAGCTCTTCCTTGACCTTCCATTCAAGCAGAATAGTTCTTGCATTGTTTCCTAATCATGCTTCTTCCACCAAATCCTGACTATTGACAAGGCAGGAGCAAAGAACTTCATGATATTCTGCCTTCATCCATTTATTTATTTATTCACACATTTAACAAATATTTATTGAGTATCTATTATGGTTCCAGGGATTGCATCAGTTTCCAGGTTAAAGCCTAGCCTAGTATCTGGCACAACTGAGAAGCAGTCAAGACATGGAGAGCATAACTGACATGGCCAAGGTTAAATATACTTGAAAAATAAAGACTAGATCTATCAATTGTTCCTTCAGCTGTCTCTTAATTAAACCATACCTCACCCCAGTGGCAATTACATTATTCTAAAATTGTCTTTGGAGGGAAAGGACTGTTTCATTAATTTTTGTACCATGTGAGCTGACATAAGGATGCCCAGTAAATATTTGTTAATGGAGACTGTATTTTACAGTGGTAGCTTTTCCATTTGATACAAAACTGAGTTGTTTTTAAAAATATTCCATTGGACAATAAACGTTTTGTGTTTATACTGAAAGACCTAGTCCAACAAAAATTATGTCTTCTCATTATTGTCAAGATTTTCTTTTTTACTGTAAAGTAAACCCTCTCATTTCATATTTTGTGTAGTAAGCATATTTTCTCTTTGGCTGCTCATTTTCTTTGACATCTGAGATTTGCTTAAATAACTGGCCTCCAACAGCAGTTTGTAATGCCTTTTGTAGTGCCTAGATAATAAGGCATTGTGGTAATTCAGTCGCTTTGTTGAAATAGCTGATCAGTTTAATAAATACCTATTAAACCTGTTGTTTAACTAATGCGCCATTTATTCATCAAACACCCATTGATAGCCAGTATCAAACTAGGTGCTGGGATTGCACAGATGAATAACACATTGTCCTGAACATTCCAAATAAGAAAAGGACACTGTGCAATCTAGTCCAGGAAGGATGGGGACAAATGGTTACTAAAGAATGCATTCCATGGAGATTTGAAGATTACCACCTACTTCTATATCCTTGGCTGCTTATTCTTTGTCTCCAGTTCAACAATGCAAATCCCTCAGGGTTTCTTATAGACTTATAATGAAGGATGTTGGATTTAGCCAACATTCCCACATTTCTCAGATACTCTCTGCATCCAAGTGTGATTAATACTCTTCTGAAGCTCTCCTAAAATGAAGTTAACATAAGCAAGAATGTATTAAAGCAGTATATATTTAAATCCTTCACATTATAAATTGGCATCATCAGAAACCTGGAATATTAGACATTCTTTTTGTTCCTTATGTTAGTTAAACCTAAGTAAGTGTATATAGTAGGCCAATATACTTAACAACAACACAGTTACTATCTCTTTCCACATGAAGCTCATAGCCTAAAGTGGAAAAAAAAAAAAAAGACAGGAAAACATGTGGCTATACTATGAGAATATGAAAGAAGGAGGCATTAGCTTTGTTTGGACAAAGGGAGTCAGGTGACTTCTTAGAGGAAAAGACACTTAAATGAATCTTGAAGAATTAAGCACTCATCAGATAGACAACGGACCAAAATTATTTACAGAGGAAAGTCAAGGAGTTAGAAAGCACATGACATTTTAAGGAAATCAAGCATTTAATAATGCGTTGATGAGCTGGTAGAATCTATTACTAGTAGAATATATAAGATCTTTATTTTTTACATTGGTGCATTTCAAGCACCTTAATGAGTTCCTGACCCACAGTAGGTGCTCAATAAATATTTGTTAAATGAGAAGCAAGAGATGTTGTTGGTAAGAAGGAGGAAAATAAGGAAGAAGCAAGGTTGGAACCAGAGATCAGCAAGGGAAACGGGTTCCAGGATAGGGTTTTGTGGTCATCACTGTGGGGGTCATTAGATCTACGAGACTAGGATTCAGGAAGACATTGAGTGCATTCATTTCCCCATCTCCTTGCACACAACTTCATAGCTAGGGCCTAGTCTCAGGTCTGACACATAGTAAGAACTCAATCATTATTTGCTGAATGCAAACATAAAGCTTTTTCTCCCAACATGTTATGGGCACTTCTGCTTCACTTAACCTGAGAATAGGGACGAAGGTGAGGGAAGGAAGTTCCAAAGTGGCTAATTTTTTTATTCCACAGTTTTAGTTTTTCTTTCCCCTTCTGGAGAAAGTTCAAAAAGAAGTAGAAGCAAATCTTGCTGGCCTGGGGTAAGCTAATTCTGGGGCTGCATCCCTTGGTGGTTTCAATATCTTAGAGGAAAGAATGTTGTGCATTAAATTTTGGAAATATTAGTTCCAGAATTGTTGCTTAGGTATTTTTACCCTCCTATTTTTATTAGGAGGGTAAGGGAAGTGCTTTGAGCCAGCTCATATTGAAATTTTTCCAACTACAAATTTTGCTGGCCACTAGTTAAATATAGTCATCCTTGAAATCAGCCATAATGAGAGTATTTACACAAAAAGATCAGCAATTGCTACAAAGCAGGGTTGCCTGTGTTTTTGTTTTCTGAGAGCCAGTTTACATCACTGAGTGCAAAATTGACTGGAAACTGAATTGTCGTAGGAAACATACTGTTTTCTGTTTGAGGGTAGCTTTCCTGCATAAGACATGAAAAGAAGTGTTGACGAACATAAAAATTTCCCCTAATCATTCCTTGGTTTCACTATTTCACTTCGTTGACCAGTTGAACCACTGGAACTCAATTGGCAACTGAGTACTGTTCTTCCCACAGAAGGAGATGCCAAGGTCCTATAGTAGGTTCCTCAGATCTTAATTGTGTATGATTGAGTTGTAACACACAAGGTACAATATTATGGAGAAAAATGTTCCAGGATCAATTGATCCATGCCTGTAAACTTATGAAAATATTGCTATATCAACCAAAATTTGTATTCCTTTATGAATGAGTTATGTTTTACATTATGAATTGTGGGCCTTTACAACGTTCAGTTCTAGAGAATCCAAAGGATGGTTGTTGCATGCCTTCCCAACTCTCACAATTCCTGTCTTAATCAGGTAAGCCTTTCTAGCAATTATAAAAAGCTGTTCACCTGTAGCAGAAGTTTGGGAAACTGTTCTATGCTCCCAAATCTGCCTTGCGACTTGAGCAACACCCAGACGTCCTGGATCTTTTCATGTTGCCATAACCCCGTTTCATGCTCAGCCATAGTTCCCCAAAACTTTACAGTCATCTCATGTTGCATTTTTTGGCTCATCACCAGATAAAGGAGAGAAAAGGACAGTCAGCTGCAAAGTGTGGCTTACTTGGAGGAATCTTGCAGGGGAATTTGCCTTTGACTCTGTAAAAGCAAAGGACCCATATGAATGTTTGTTACATGACCTTATATTTGGCTGTGCATTAGATTCAAGCCACAGACTTGCCAATATGAAGTCAATTCATCTTGGATTTAGACCTGAATGGACTCTGCCATGTCTCACCTCTGAGATCTTAGCCAAGCTATTCAACGTTTCTCACTCTCAGTGCCCTCATCTGGAAAATGGAGATAAGAACAAAAGCAGCATAGGCTTGCTAGTCCTTCCTCAACTAAATGGTGTATGTGGCAAAAGGGAGGAGCTTCATAAATGTTTTTTGTTTTACTTTATTATTTTTAATACCATAAAACTTTAGCTCAAGGTTACTTTATGCCACATATGGTTTGCTTTGTAGATTATAGTGTAGAATATCATAATCATTTATATAGCAATTGTTGCAATGTCTGCGTGACAGTGAAGGCCAACAATACAATTATATAAACACTAATAAAAACAAACACTTACATAAACTCAACAGGACTTGCCAAGCCCCAGGAGATGTTCTTAGTGCTTCACACGTATGAACTCATTTAATGAATAAAGTAACCTTATGAAGTAGGAACTATATCATTTTCATTTTACAGATCAATGGAAATGAGGCAAAGAGAGTTTAACTCACCCAAGGTCACCCAGCTACAAAGTACAGAGCCAAGATTTAAACCCAGGGAGTTTGTTCCCTGAAACACTAAACTATCTCATCCTTTACACTGAAGAAGGCATTTTATATGTATTGTCTCACCAACTTCACAATAACCCTGAGAAATAAACTGCTCTAGAAATTCTCTGGCATTCTTCCCTTGGGCTCCACCCTGGTTTGCTCTCTCTGAATCTTAGCCTCAGCTATGCCCATGGCTCACAGCATTCGATGTTGCTGCCTTGAAGCTGAAGACTGCACTTCCTGGATGATTCACTCTCTAGAACTGTGTAACTCGTGGCCATTCCAGAGACAGTAGCCCCTGCTTGCATCCATGAGGCTGACAGCCTGGGATTTTAAACAAGGCTCTTTTGGTTGCAAGTAAAAGAAACAAAAAATAACTACACAAATGAGTTTAAGGAGGAAGAGTTGGAAAGGTGGAGTTTATTCAAAGAAAACACAAATATTCCCTAGAACCCAAAGGAAATACAGTCAGAAGAGGTTAAAAGCTGGAAACAGAAACCAGTAGAAGAAAAAACAATTGAGCCCCAAACTTTCTCAGTCCCTCTCTCTAGGATATCATGCTCCACCCCAAAGTTTGTTTAAATGCCTCCTTTATGCTTTTCTTTCTACACACTTTTCTCTCCTTCTCTAGGTACAAAAAATGGCCATCCTCTACTTCCAAAATTCGCATGCCTCTCATTTGTAACCAGCAGAATCTAACATCTTTGAATTCCAATTCAAATCCTGAATTGGAAAATATGGTTGGCCCTTTTAGGGGGTCATGTATCCACTCTTGTTTCTATAAGCCATATGGGAGGCCATTATTGGGGGAACAGGGGTCACATAGTAAAATTACGGTGGCCAAGGCCCACATCATAGGAAGATAGCAGCTATCCAAAAAAAGGGTCCAGGTTATTGGATGGGCAGATACCCCAGGAAAAATCTATTCTATGTAAGATATCCTCTTGCATTAAGAACTTTGCCATTCCTCAGCGCCATCCTTCTCTTTGCCATTAAGTTTCCAATTACTATGTTATTCACCCAATTCCTGCAAATAGCTTTTTATCGTAGTAATGAAATATCTTCTCCAGCATAAAATTCTCTGTCAGAACATAGCTCCATGTGATTACAGCTCAATGTGGGTGGTATAACCTAATGTACACTGTAATAGATGGAGAATATTCTCAAAACTATGAAATATGTTTTTCAAGATGTCAAAATGAAGGAGTTTAAAATGCTCTCCTGTTTTAAAATTTAGGGGTTTTTTTTCAAGTGTACATTTACTTATCACATGGAATCTTTGTCACTCTGAAAAGGCCTCTGAAAATTATAGCTTTAAATCAGAACACTTATTGTTCAGCAACATTCTCTGTTTATAGAAATACTGCTGAGAACAGGAGATGATTGTTTTTCCTGCTCAAAACTAGAGACTCTGCCAGGTATTTTTTTAAAATATTAGCTATGTTCAAAAACTGCATATTTAAACACAATATTTTTTTTCTTAAAACAATATCAGGATTATTTCATGAACCCTGAATAATAGTCTAAGGCTAAATGTAAAACTTGGGCTTCTATTCTGTTCATCTCTCTGATGGGCTTAACAAATCCAGGTATCAGAAAGTCCAGCTCTTCTCTTCCTTACTGAGACCAAAAGCAAGTGGTTTAATCTCTCTGAGCCTCACTTTCTCCATTTTTAAATAAGGATAACTCTCCCTACCTTTTGGGATTCTTGTGTAAGGCTCTTAACAGAGTCCCTGTAGTAAAGCAGATGCTCAATAAATGTTTATCTGTTTCTCTATTTATCCAACCATTTCTCTTTCTGGCATAGAGCCCATTCTGTTTTACACTGGTCCATCTCATGAGAGGAGTCAGTAACACCTCTCTAACCTGGTATTTACATGACAATTTTGTCAATTGGCTTTGTATTCAGATATCTGCCATGTGCCAGGTAACATTGTAGAAAAGAGGGCACAATTAAATTCTTCGTGTCTTTTCTGGCCTATGAGTATTTCCAGCAGGAGCCTGCTCCTATATAGGTATGTGAGCAAACACAAGATGCACATTACAGCAACAAAAGGATTTTAGTTTATATGAGAGATCATGTGGGCAAACTGCCCATGCTTCCCCACTCAGCTTCTATTCTACCCGCTCACAGGCCACTGAGTCACCATCTCATAAGCCTATGTGGCACCCAGAATACAAATAATTGATTTTTTGTGTTACTTTAAATTTCTTTGACTATTATTAAGTCTTCTCAATTTTTATAGGTTCATTTGCTCTATTTTATTTTTCTAACTACTAGGTCGTGTCTTTTATATCTATTATATTGTTGGCTGATTATTTTCCCTTAATTAGTAAGAGATCATTATATATTTACGACATTATTGGTCTGCCAAATATGTTGCAAATAGCTTTCCCAGTTTATTGTTTTATTCCTTTATTTTCCCTTTTTAACCAAATAGTAATAAAATTTTAGATATTTAAAGCTATCCATAGTTAACTTTATTTTTTTCTATTCATTTTGTTTTTAGAAAATTGTGATACCTAAACAACTACCCCAGATTTCTGTAGAGCAGCTTAAGAGAGAAGAATTTATTGAATGAAATAGAAGTAAGCAAATTTGGGTCAATACACAAGATTCAACCCAAATGAGGTCCAGAAGCAGAGAATCCGTCCCAAATTGTAAGTTTGGATTTAATAATGAACAGGACTCTGAGGCTGTTTAACACTCTGCCCTTTCCAATATGCCATACATAGCCTTTCAAATGAACAGGACTCAGATGTGGAAAGGCAGGAACCGTTTACAAGGACTGGAACAAATTGTGACGGCTTAATTGGAGCAAGAATATATGCCAGAAGGAATAGATTCATGGCCCTGAGCTGCCAACCTAGGACAATTTTAATATCCCTTGTCCAGAGAATGGACCAGCTTTGATTTCCTAATCCTTCTTGTGCCCATAGTAATATTACAGTAATGCAGCCAGTGAAAATCCATGTAGCCATTCCAGAATGTACCAACCATGGGAAAGAAAGTACCTCATATGTTTTGAACACCTGTTACGTGACAGGTATCGTACATGTCTTATCTTTGATTTTCACAGTAACATTTTGTGATAGGAATTGTTATTCTTGTTTCACAGATGAAGAAACTGAGGCTCAGTGAAATTAACTCTTTTACTCAATGTTAAACAGCAAACAACTTATAGGGACAGAATTGGAACCCAGGACTCTCTAATGAATATCAGCTTTTATTTATGTTAACATAAAACTTCTTGTGGCCAAGTTTCCATAAAAAGTTGAACCCTTTTTAGTCAAAACATACCTTCCTCGGTCTGGTGATGGGTATTATCTCTTTACTCTAAAATTCATGGCTTTCTTTCACTTGAAAAATCTGAGCATATTTGCAGCCAAAGCATCTATCTGTCAGATTGCTGTGGGAAGTCCCAGGGCTGGCTAAAATGAGCTACAGCCTTTTGAGCTGAGCTAAAAATAAGAGTCAAACTCCTTGAGGGACTTGATCTCCCACTCTTATTTCATTAATGGAAAACACTGTATTGCCCTTTCCCTGACCTCTTTTGCAAAAAAAGAAAATGCTTCTCTATACCAAGACTCCCAAGTGTAAAAGAGAACTAACGAAATCATATGGTCCAAACCCCTGCATCAAGGCAATATGGTACATCCTTTTCAGAAAAGATGATTCCATCATTTGCTATGGAATTCAATTCACTTTCAGACACTTGGACATAATCCAAGAGACAAGAAGGAAACATTAAGAGGTCTTAAGCAGTAGATGGCATGGTTTTGTTTTAGATAAACCAATGTGAGATAATGTCGATGATGAAATTGAGTGTCCAAGTTTGGAAAAGTAAGGAGACATTTGTAGAAGCTCAAAAGATGGTAAGAATCTAAACTGCAGCCTGCTGGTTGTAGTAGAAATAAAGAACAGGGACATACTCAGAGAATCACACATAATTTAATTGATAGGAATAAAGGTGAACAAACTGATAGTATCATAACAAAATAATGAAAGCCAACATTTATCATATGCCTACCATGTTCCAGACCAAAACTCACGACTCTGTTAGCATGGTAATATTTTATGCTCTCAACCAAACCTAGGTAGGTTATATTATCTTGTTTATACTATGTAATAAAAAAGCGAAGTGTTTAGGGGTTAATTTTATTTCCCAAGACAGCTAAGAAAGACCTAAGAAAAACTAGTATTTGACTCCACATCCATTTGGTTGAAGTGTAGGAAACTGGCTATGGATAAGGAGCATAACTGAGAACAGAAGAGGAAAAACTGGTTTTGAAGGAAAGTATCGAGTTCAGTTAACTAATTTTGGGATTGTCAGAGGAGGTGTCATCAGGTATCCAGAAATATCTGAGAAGAATTGAGAAGCCAACATAAATGGTGATGGGGAAGCATGAGAGAGGATGATATGAATACATGAGAGATGCAGAGATGAGTGGAGGATTGAGATGGAATCCTGGAGAAAAACTGGGTTCAAAGGGTGGAATATGGAGACAATACTAAAAAAAAAAAAAAGAAGGAAGAAACATCTAGAGCATAATAACAATAGCCAATATGTATTGAGCACACACTAAATATAAGCACTATTCTAAATGCATTACATGAGTAATATAACTCTCACAATTCAAGTGATAGGTACTATTATCATCAACCTTTTCCAAAGGAGGGAGTTAGAACATAAAGTTGTTACGTAACTTAGCCAAGGTCCCTACAGTTAGGGAGTAAGAAGCCAGGATTTGTACCCAGAGAGTTCAGGACCAGACCACATGTTTTATTTTTTTTTCCTAAAAACTTTTTAATTGAAGTATAACCTGTATACAAAAAGCTCACACAGCACAAACACACAACACAGTTTTTCACAGAATGACACGTTTATGTAACCACTATCCATTGCGTCAAGAAACAGAATGCTGCCAGCAGTCCAGAAGCCCCTTCCTAACCCACCCTGAATCGCTACTCCTTCCTCCCCTCCAAGTAGAACAATGATATGACATCTAACTCCATAGATTAGTTTTGACTGTCTTTGAACTTTGTATAAATTGAATTTTGCAGTTTGTATCTTCTTTATCTAGCTTTACATTCCATGTTCTTTTCTAAGTTTATCCATGTTGTTGCTTTAGCTATTATGCCTACATTCCATCACTGTGCAGTTCAATTTTGTGAACATACCAAAATGTATACATCTATCCTACTAATGATGGAAATTTGCATTTTTCCCATTTTTGGTCTAATACAAATAGTTCAGCTATTAACATACTTCTGTCTTTTGTTTCATATGTGCACACATTTCTATTGGGTATGTAACTAGGGGTAAAATGGCTAGGTCATAAGATAGGTTCAACTTTACCAGATAATATTAAATAGGTTGTTTTAATCTCATAAAGTTACACATGTATACTTATAAATAATATATCTAATAAAGTATTTATACCCATAATATATAGAAAACTCTCACAACTCAAAAATAAACAATGCAATTTTAAAAGAGTAAAATATGCAAATAGACATTTCACTAAAGATTATATACAAATGGACAATAAGCACATGAAAAGATGTTAAAGATCATTAGTCAATAGAAAATGAAAATTAAAACCACAGTAAAATAACCCTACATATCCACTAGAGTGGCTATAATCAAAAGGCTGACAATATCAAGTGCTGGCAAGAAAGTGGAGAAATTGAAGCCCTCACACATTATTAGTGGGAATGCAAAATGGTACAGTGCCTTTAGATGACAATTCCACAGTTTCTTAAAAATGCTAACTTTAAAATGCATTTAATTGTATACTTTAAAAGGATGACTTTATATTGTATGAATCATAGCTCAATAATCCTATTTAAAAATTACCAGATAACCCAGAAATTCTATTCATAGGTATTTACCCAATGGAAGTAAAAGCCTATATCCTCTCAAAGATTTGTACACAAACGTTTATAGCAGCATTATCCATAATAGCTCCAAACTAAAAACAATATAAATGTCCATCAACTGGTGACTGAATAAACAAAATGTAACACAACATACAATGAAAACTTATTCAGCAATAAAAAGGAATCACTCATGTAACATGGATGCACCTCAAAAAACACCATGCTAAGTAAACGAAACCAGGTATACAAAACTATATATATGTGATTCCATTTACATGAAATGCCCATGAAAGACAAATCCATGGAGATGGAAAGTGGACAAATATGTGGTTGAGGGTCTCACTAGGGATTACCTACCTATAAAAGCACCAGGGAACTTTTTGGATAATGGAACTATTCTAAAACCTGATGTGGTCATTTTTGTATTAGTCTATAATTTTACAAAATATCATTGAATTAGACACTCACAATGGGTACATTTTATTAGTTATAAGTTATACCTCAATAAAACAAAGTAAAATAAAAAGTTATCTTCTTCACAAAGACATCTGGACCCTCAAACCCTACTGTTCCCCACAAACATGTCAAAATCAGTAGTTATCCATCAGCATTTCTATGGTTTATTAGCCCCTTCCCTCAATTAGGATATAAGTATAGTAAAGTCATGAATTTCTCTTAACTATGTGTTTCATTTTAATGTCTTTTTAGGAACATGCATCTTCCTATAGTCTATAAGTGCTTTGAGGATAGTACAGGTATCCCAAGCATCTAACACAATGCCTGAAAACGTATACTTGCTCACTGAATGTTTATTGAAGAATGAGTGTACTTAATTCATAAATATATTAGCACATAAGAAAAGCAGAAATTTGATATTAAATATCCATATGACCTATCATAAATTAATAATGTGTTTTCATTAACTTTTATGATTTGATTTTAGAGAAGTTCCCTGAGGTATGAGACAAGATAGATAGATAGATAGATAGATAGATAGATAGATAGATAGATAGATAGATAGAGATAGATAGATGATAGATGATAGATAGATAGATAGATAGATAGATAGATAGATAGAGATAGATAGATGATAGATGATAGATAGATAGATAGATAGATAGATAGATAGATAGATAGATAGATATGCTTTTTACAGGTCTAAGAAAAACTTTACAAAGCTATGCATAAAGTTCAGAACTGCGGCTCCCGTTACATATTCTGCCATACTGGAGTAAATTAAATCATGTCATTCAGGCGGAAAAGAAGTACATTCCTTAAAAATGAATATATTTGGAGGAGCTTTGGACAACCATTAAGTACATTTGTTGGACACTTTGTCAATGCAGCATACCAAATATCATGCCTAATGTTACTTCTTTCATTTGACAAGAGGAACATGTGACTCCTCTTGCTGGTCTCTCATGTGCCTGATAGAAATTAAGATATTTAATCTCTCCTGTCCCATATCTCCCACTCTACCATCAAAACCTATACTGAGATACAACCACACATATACCCACAAATTCACATGTGCACAATCATGAATTCACATTTTTCACATATTTATACACACTTTTATGCTACCCACAACAACACACCCATCAATATTCATATAAGTACAAGGACACTCATTGCACAACTCACATCATATGAAATGCGAATGGTGTCTTCTATGTTACTGCAGTACACAACCTTTGGAATCTAACTTGGCAAGCTTGCTTACTCACCCATTCAGAAATTCACAAATCTAGGAGTCTTCTTTCTCTCTAATGCTGCCTTTCCCCAAGTATAACAAAACGATTTTTTTTTAAAAAAAAAAAGAGTAAAGTGAGAGGAATTTTTAAGAAGTGAGATAGTGACCTGAACACATGAAATCAGAAAGAGATATCAACAAGATAAATTGCTCACACCTTGGTGACTAAGACCATATTCAGATGGAGATAAATGGATATTGTCAACCTTACCAGGCAGGCAGCAATTATGACTATTTTTTCCTCAGAAAATATAAAAATTAGATGAAGACAAAGCTAAGAACATGGGCATGCAAATCAAAGCCATAATTTCACAGTTTTCTAGTTGCCCCTATAGTCCTGACAATGCAAATATTTTTATTTTCATTTATGATTAAATATGAAAAGCTGTAGCAAACATTTTGAGTTATAGACTATATTAGAATTCATTTATAAGTCATAAAGGTCATTAATCTTAACCTTGATCTGTAGCTTGACTTCTAAAAGTAGTTCTGTTAGGGTGAAGTTAAGGATCCCAGAATCAGAAGGTGGATTTAATAGCCGTGTGATGTTAGACAAGTTCCTTAGTGTCTTTCACCTTAGTTTTTTAAATCTATACCTGAGAATATACTACTATGTATTCATTATTTACAACACAAGAAAATATATATTACATATGAATGCATCTGTTGGTTGAGGATTATGGTGGTAATAATGAAGGTTCTAACAAGTAAATGTTTAAATGTTAGCTCCAGCCTGGGCAACATAGAGAGACCCTGTCTCTATTTAAAAAAAAAAAAAAATTACCTGGATATGGTGGCACATGCCTGTAGTCCCATCTAACTTGTGGGGCTGGGCTGAGGTGGGAGGACTGCTTGAGTGTAGGGGTTGAGGCTGCAGTGAGTTGTGATCACACCACTGCACTCCAGCCTGGGTGGCAGAGTGACATCTTGTCTCCAAAAAATAAATAAATAAATGTTAGCTCTCTCCCTAGCCAGGCCATATTTAAAGCATTACTAAATCTCACTTTACAAAGATCCTCTGTACCTGTTACCCCATGCACACCTCACTTCTAGCCATAAACATTATCATTGCATCAGGACTGTATTCCATGACACCAATGTTCTGTTGGCCACCCTGCTGTGAAATTTCTGCCCCCTAAATCATTCATGCAATTCCCATTCATGCAAAACCTTAACATAATCCAACCTTTCTTTCACACAGAGATACAAAAGATTACAAGAGGGAGCATTTGTGAAAACTGTTTTACACTCCCTACCTAGTTTAAACAATTACTTTAAAAAATAATTTCAAGTTTATCTCAGTAACTCTGTTTGTGATTTACACAAGTGATTTCATGGCATATTCATAATAGCCCTGTGACACAGGTAGTGATATCCCTATTTTATGGAAAATGGAATTGAGCCTGCAAGAGATTAACCTGCCCAAGTTTGTGCACCTGGTAAGGGCTAGCACTTGACTTTGAATCATAAATGTTTTAAATCTCAAGCTTATAATCTTCTCTGCAGTCTGTTGCTGGCTGACAGGTGTCAAAAGGCAGCGACTGGCACAATACCTCCAAAATATTTCATGAAATAATGAATATGAACAAGTGAATAAGTTAAAGTGCACTGAACATCATCTCAGGAAGCAGATAATATTGTGGTGCTGTAGAGGTTTTCAAACCATACAACACACAATTTTTAGGGGAGGTCAGAAGTTAAATAATTTGTTGAGATTTATTAATCTAAGAACGGTTCTGCTCATGAAGCACATACGAAGGACTTACCATTTACCGGGTACCACATAGGTAACAGGGCTATAATAAGGCCCTTGAGGATCTCATCGTCTAGTTTTTCAAAGCATTTGCTATAATTTGCAAAGAGAAAAGTTTGCATAAAGCTTACAAAGTAAGGGCAAAACCTGATTCCCAAAAGAGGTATTACAGAATGATACATAATGCAGAATTAGACAAAGTTCCATTCTGGAGCTATTTTTGCATATATTCCTTTTGTGCAATCTTTTGGAGAGGGAAGAGGGCCATGTTTTGAAGCTCACAAGGGCATCTGCAGGCCACTGTTCATCAATGTCCTTAGCTTCCACATGACTACCAAAAGGCAACAGAGCAAGAGGAGATACCAGGAAAGGTTTTCTAGTTTCTAACTTAACATCTCCACAACAGGATTTTTCATTTTTCCCAGTGATGTCATTACTTGACACAATTTCTAAAATAGATCTAAGATTCTCTTTCCTGGTACTGACCTAGGAGAGGAATGGAGTTCCAAAAATATGTCAACCAAGAACATCTTC
This sequence comes from Pongo pygmaeus, assembly GCF_028885625.2. Taxonomy (NCBI): domain Eukaryota; kingdom Metazoa; phylum Chordata; class Mammalia; order Primates; family Hominidae; genus Pongo; species Pongo pygmaeus. The sequence goes on from NC_072380.2 coordinate 142,039,813, forward strand.
CTGAAGGTTTGAATTGGGAGGCGCTATGGGGATTTGGGAGTAGGGAGGCTGTAGACATTTTGGGGGTCAATTATACTTTTGGATGTCATTTGTAAAATAAACACACAGAATCAGAAAAGCCAAAGGTGAAAGGATGTGTTGTGAGGATGTGTTTGTTTTGTTTTGTTTTTGTTGTCAGAGGGCTCATGATAGAGAGTTAGAAGAGATGAAGAGGAACCCTTTCAATGATCTTCACTGATGTTTGCAAATGAGAAACTGAAACCCAGGGGGTGATGAGATTTTCCCAGCCAGCGTTAGAAATCCAGAACAAGAAGCCTGGTCTCCCGTCTTCTCCTCCAGCAAGCTGTCTTGTCAATGCAGTGCTTTGGGAACTTGCTCGTCTCTCACACCATCCCTCAGACCATTCTTTCTCAAAGCTTCTACGGCTGTGGGATGTGTGTGGTGGGAAGAGGGGGTCCGGGGAAGGGCTCCTTGCTAAAGCTAAGACGGTCATGGGAAAGTAAACAAACTGTAGTGTTTTCCTTGATTGTGTTTGCTTGCATGTAGATATGGTATGGACTTCTTGCGAAAAAAATTATAAAATTCATGAAAATATAAAGAAAAAATGAGTCACTCCCACAATTCCACTATTCTGAGATAGTTACCACTTTAATATATTTCATTCCAGCCTTTCATTGCACCTTCTACATGGTTTATTTTATATTGAATACACAATTGTTTCCTGTGCCTCTTACTTAACATTATATCATAGACAATTCCCCTTATCATCAAAAATCTTCCTATGCATAAATTTGAGTGGCAACACGATATTTCATTACAAATATGTACCATAATTTATTTAAAAACTTCAATTATGTTGGACTTTGAGTTTTTTCTAATGACTAATTTGTGTAATAAAATGGCAAAGAAAATCTTGATGCCTACGTTTTAGCCTGCATTTCTAAATGCCTCCTCAGATTGATTACTGGAAGTGAGATTCTTATGTCAAATAGTAGATATGAACATTCTTAAGGATCTTGGTAACTTTTTAGGGAGAGCTTGCAAATTTATACTCCTTTTAGAATTCTCTGTGAATACGAATTCTAATTATTTTTCTTCATTCTCTTTCATCTTTTCCTAACCCCAATTTCTGCAATACAAGTCCCAAAGCAATTGGATAGCCTATACAAACCAGCTTGGTGCAATTGTGTAAAATAATAATTAAACACTTAAGTAAACATTCTCTTTTTTCCTGACTATGCAATGGGAAAGAACAGTCACATGCTCTAACTCTCAGCTGCACAATGTAACAGCCACTAGCCATTCCAAACTGAGATGTGCTGTAAGTATAAAATACACACACCAATTGCATGTTCTCAGTTATTTATGAGATCTAAAAATCAAAACAGTTGAACTCATGGACATAGAGAGTAGAAGGATGCTTACCAGAGCCTAGAAGTGTTGTGGGGGGCTGGAAGTGAGATGAAGATGGTTAATGGGTTAAACAAATAGAAAGAAATGAATAAGACCTACTATTTGATAGCACAACAGGGTGACGTAATCAATAATAACTTGACTGTACATTTTAAAGTAACTTAAGGAGTATAATTGGATTGTTCGTAAATCAAAGAATAAGTGCTGGAGGGGATGGATACCCCATTCTTCATTATGTACTTAGTTCACATTGCATGTCTGTAACAAAACATTTCATGTACCCCATAAATATATACATCCACTATGTACCCACGAAAATTAAAAATAAATTTTAAAAATTAAGTAAAATACATAGCAGAGTTTGAAGACTCAGTACCAAAAATGAGAATTAAAATACTTCATTAATATTTTTATATTGATTGGCCGGGTGCGGTGGCTCATGCCTGTAATCGCAGCACTTGGGGAGGCCAAAGCCGGTGGATCACGAGGTCAGGAGATTGAGACCATCCTGGCTAACATGGTGAAACCCCGTCTGTACAAAAATACAAAAAAAAAAAAAAAAAAAAAAAAAATTAGCTGGGGATGGTGGCACATGCCTGTAATCCCAGCTACTCGGGAGGCTGAGGCAGGAGAGTCGCTTGAAGCCGGGAGGCAGAGGTTGCAGTGAGCTGAGATCGCACCACTACACTCCAGCCTGGGTGACAGAGTGAGACTCCATCTCAAAAACAAAATAAAATAACATTAAAACAAATAAAATAAAATATTTTTATATTGGTTACATGTTGAAATGACTTTTGAATATATTGGATTAAGTAAAATATATTAATTTTGTCTGTTTTTTTACTTTTAAAATGTGGTTTCTAGAAAATTCATATATATATACATGGCTCTTATATAACTATTGGATAAAGGCTGCTCTAGGAAATTCCCAGATTTATCCATGGATGTTTGTGGCTAATAACTTAATTCTGTTTTGCCTTAACGGCTTTCATGAATTCAGGAAACTGGCAATATGGAGCCAGTGTTTCCTACTTTCTTTTCTATTCCTTGTAGAGTTAAATTTTGTCTCTGTGATCTTTCTTAGTTTCCTTCTGTTCCTCATGCCAGCCTATATCCTTTAAGCTAAACTGTTACCATGAGAATTCACCCAGTAAGTCATTTTCCTTCCCTCTATTATTTCAATCAATTAAAAAACATTGATTGTTCACTTATGATATAATCACAGTACTTTCTCAGCCTGGGAATACAAAGATTACTAACACATAATCCTTGCCATTGTGAAGCAAATAGTCTCATGAGGGAGACCAACCTCAAAATAATTAGGGAGTAGTGAAATCATTTCCAAAGTAGAGGTAGATTGAAAATGCTGTGGAAGGACAAGAGAAAGGAGAGGCCAACTCTCCCTAGGACTTGGGTAGGGGTGAGAGGAGGGATGAGAGGAGGTGTCACCCAGATGATCTAGACCTTGAATGGAATCTTAGAAGCTGGAGCTTGCCCAAGGAGAAAGAATGCCTTGGGATAGCCAGCAATGTGTGAAGGAGACCAGCTGAGAATCCACTGCTAAAGAATAATGAGGTTGAGGGCAAGGAGCGAACTGTTGTTAACATTGAGACTGTGTTACAAAATACGCCATGCTCTAATATTTGGTCTGTGTTACCTGTAGAGTATATGAGAAACTGTTCATTAGAGCATTCTTATATTCAGATACGAGATTTAGAAAGATTCCTCTTGCAGCATGAACTAGAGGGTAGAAATACAGGTCATAGGGAGAGAAGTTTAAGCAGGATATTAATCTTCTTGTCTGGAAGGTTTCAAAAATGCCTTATCATTCTTCATGATTCAGTTCAAATATCACTTCTAGGAAACCTTTCCTGGCGAATCTTATTAGAGTTGGTAATCCCTTCTTTGTTCTTGACCCACATTCTATTCTCTGTAACTGTTCTTAACAGGAGGCATCACACTGTACACCTATATGCACATTCCCCAGTAGTCTCTTGGTTCTTCAGGAAATTACCATCTGGAAGAATGCTTGCTTAATTGTCTCTTCTTCTGAGAGGACTTCGCTGACCACCCTTTCTTTATTTTATTTTATTTTATTTTATTTTATTTTTTGAAGACTTTATTTATTTATTTATTTATTTATTTATTTTTGAGATGCAGTCTCACTCTGTCACCCAGGCTGGAGTGCAGTGGCGTGATCTCAGCGCACTCCGCCTCCCAGGTTCACGCTATTCTCCTGCCTCAGCTTCCCGAGTAGTTGGAACTACAGGCACCCACCACCACGCCTGGCTAATTTTTAGGCACCCGCCACCACACCCGGCTATTTTTTTTGTATTTTTAGTAGGGACAAGGTTTCACCTTGTTAGCCAGGATGGTCTCGATCTCCTGACCTTGTGATCCGCCCGCCTCGGCCTCCCAAAGTGCTGGGATTACAGGCGTGAGCCACCGTGCCCCGCCGAGACTTTATTTTTTTGAGCAGTTTTAGATTCACAGCAAAATTGAGAGGAAGGTCCCAAGATACCCCATCTGCCCCCTATCTTTTCATTTTTATTCTTTATTATTACACATTTTTGGTTTCCTCCAAAGCACTTATCACAACTCATAATTTTACATAACTTACATTTGTATGTTTACATTTGTATTGTCTGTTATCTCCACTATCCTAAAAGATTCCCATAGGAGAAACATGCCTGTTACATTCATCAATAAACACACAATGTTAACACTTAATAGCCCTTCAATAAACAATGTGTCAGATGAACAAATGAATGAGTAAATGGACAAAATGCATCCTAAACCATGAGTGCTTAATAAATGTTTATTTAATGAACAAATTAATGAACAAATTAATGAATGATCTATTCCAATAAATATATGCTTCTAGACTGCTACTGATATTTTATTCCACTTAGGGTCTGCCACACTGGCTCTCCAACAGCCGGTACCATAATCCATGCTAAGTAATAATTACAAATTAGGAGTAATATATTGGTAGTGTTGGCAGAAATCCCCAAGTGATTCATTCTGCCAGATATGTTAAAATTAGAGTTTAGTCATTGAATACTGAAGGTGATAAGTACAGCCATTTTTACAGGTTGTTCTGGATCCATGGATGAAGATAGGCATGCACACAAACAGCATTAAACTATGAGGCAGTGAGGTAGCACAGGGGTATGGAGGACACTGTGGAGGGACTTCTAAACAGTGTTTGTGATCAGGGAAGGCTGATTCCTGAGCAGATTCTTAAGGAGTGAGTTATTCTGTGAGGTGACTGGTGGTGGTTGTATTGGGCAAGCAGAGGTAAAAGTGTAGACACCTGGAGGAACAGAAAAACAGAATCAACAGCTTCATGGATGAATATCCATTCAAAAGGAAACTCCAGCCTCTTGGCTTCTTCACCTTTTCTGTTTCTCCTTTCTTTAGTGTAAGAATACTTCCAAGCAAAAAGGTGAAAAGCATAAGAAATACCACTTCCAAATGAAAAGTCTTCTCAGTTTCATGTTAGGTGAGTTTTAGACAATTCAAGAAAAGATTAGGAAAATGGCATGCTGGCCTCTTTCCCATGGCTGTATTCCACAGAATGAAAGCAAGCCCAGTATTTCTGAGTAATTAGGTCAGCCTCACTCCCAGAGGATTAATTCAACTCCCAACAGATTATGGCAGCCACCTTTCATTTCCACAGACAGACTCCATCAGCACAGTGATTTCAATTAGAGAAGTGAAGCTCAATTGACTTATCCTAGACACAAGGAGACATAGCAGACAGATAACAAGCTGGATTACATAAGCATTAATCTTATGGTCATGGCATCAGAAAGATTTTTAAATGGATTACCTCTCTCCCATAGGAATAACAGAGAAGATTTTTTTTCTCTCCTATTGCAATAAGTCTAATCTTCTCACAGGTGATGGGTTGATACATAAATTGAGAGTGAATTCAAGACCTACTCACTTTCTGAGAGGTATTAAGCTCCTGGCTTTGGAGCTGTACCTGCTAAAGACCACAGTGTTGGTCCTCACCAAATTGCTAGGTAAAAAGAAAACCTCAGATAAATTGTCTGGATGCCCATCTAGAAAACACCAGTGAGACAGATAGGTTGAAAACTTGGTTATATAGACAAGGTGGAGACAACCTCATGCTAACAGTTAATAGCCAATGGCCTTAATGAATGAAGTGAAGACAAGAATATTCAGAAGAGACTGTCTGCTTTCAGTCTCTTCTGTGTCTCATCTTCTCATGCCACTTTTCCTTTCTTGTCTCTGTTTGGTGGTTTGATTTACCCTTCCTATCATGTTGTGCTTGGGTTGAATGACTTGCATGATCCACCTTTCCATGAATGATGCAGAAATCCATAAGATCCTTCATCAAGCACATTCCTAAGACCCCACAATCCAAATCTCAGGTACAGGTTAGATCTCAATGTCTGCCTAGGCCTATAATACCACCATTCAAGTTTCAACCTCCTAGTTCCCAGGTGAAGAAGAAATAGGGAAAGAATGTCAAAGACCCTGGAAAAACTAAACATCCAGTGAATTTTAAAAAGCTCTAATTCCATCAACGTGATATGGGAGTAAGGGAGAGGGGAAGTGCTGAGTAGAGACAGGTGGTGTCCCTAGCGAGGGCTCCACCCTCGGGCCTGTGCCAATGGACCTAGGTGAAGACAGTCACTCCTGTTTTCATACCCAAATGTTGCATGTTCCAAGACCACCCTGGCCCGCCACACCCCCCATTCTGTGCCTATAAAAACCTCAAGACCATAGCATGCACAGACACACAAGTAGATGGACGTTGAAAGGAACACACCAGCAGTCAGGCCATTGACATTGAAACGATGCGGATGCCAAGGGAAATTTGGCCTAGGGTGGTTGAGGAGAGCCCAGCCACTGAGTGGCATGACTCGAGGGGAAGACCATCTTCCCACTCCATTCCCCTTTTGGCTCCCCATCCATCTGCTGAAGGCTACTTCCACCATTCAGTAGAACCTCGCAATCATTCTCCAAGCCCATGTGTGATACGATTTTTCTGTTACACTAAGGCAAGAACCCCGGGATACAGAAAGCCCTCTGTCCTTTGAGCTGATTAACATCTAATTGAGCTGATTAACACAAGCTGCCTATGGATGGCTAAACTGAAAGAGTACACTGTAACACATGCCCACTGGGGCTTTGGGAGTTGTAAACACTCAACCCTAGACACTGCCGTGGTGTTGGAGCAACGACCTACCCGTCTGCATGCTCACTTAGGGGTATGAGCAGTGGGGCACTGAAGAAGCGAGCCATACTCTCATCACATGCCTTGCGAGGGGGATAAGGGAACTTTTCCTGTTTCAAGAGGATTCAGACAACAGAGTGAAAAAGCAACCTACAGAATAGGAAAAAACATTTGCAAATTCTGTATGTGATAAGAAGTTATTGTCCAGAATATATAAAGACCTTCTAAAACTCAACAACAACAAAAACAAATAACCCAATTAAAAAATGAGCAAGGGATTTAAATAAATCTTTCTCCAAAAAAGATATATAGTCAACAAGCACTTGAAAAGATGTTCAACATCACTAATTACTGGGGAAATGCAAATCAAAACAACAATAAGATACCACCTTACATGCATTAGAATGAATGCTATTAAAAGAAAGAGAAAGGAAGAAAGGAGGAAGAAGGAGAAGAAAGGGAGGGAGGGAAGGAGACAGAGAAAGAAAGAAGATAACAAACGTCAGCAAGGATGGAGAGAAATTGCAACCCTTGCATACTGTTCATGGACATGTAAAATAGTGCAATCACTTCCCTATGGAGAACAGTATGGAAGTTCCTCTAAATGTTGAAAACAGAATTACCATATAGTACAGCAATTCCACTTCTGGGTATAAACCCTAAATAATTGAAAGCAGGGTCTTAAAGAGATATTTACCTATTTATGTTCACAGCAGCATTGTTTACAATATCCAAAAAAAAGGAAGTAAATCAAGTGTTCATTAACATACGAATGAATAAACAAATGTGGTTCTATACATATAATGGAATATTATTTAACCCTAAAAAGGAAGGAAATCCTGACATAAGTTACAATATTATACTAAGTAAAAAAAACTAGCCATGACCGGGAGTGGTGGCTCATGCCTGTAATCCCAGCACTTTGGGAGGCCGAGGCAGGTGGATCACCTGAGGTCGGGAGTTCCAGACCAGCCTGACCAACATGTAGAAACCCCGTCTCTACTAAAAATACGAAACTAGCCAGGCGTGGTGGCACATGCCTGTAATCCCAGCTACTCGGGAGGCTGAGGCAGGAGAATCACTTGAACCCGGGAAGCGGAGGTTGTGATGAGCCAAGATTGTGCCGTTGCACTCCAGCCTGGGCAACAAGAGTGAAACTCTGTCTCAAAAAAAAATAAAAAATAAAATAAAATAAAAACTAGCCACAAAACATATATATAATATGATTTCACTTATTTGAGGTACCAAGAGTAGTTAAATTCACAGAGATAGAAAATAGAAGGGTGGTTGCCAGGCACTGGGGCAGGAGGGAAGGGAGAGTTGCTGAATAATGGGTATAGAGTTACGGTTTGCAAGAAGAAAAGACTTTTGGAGACTGGCTGTACAACAATGTGAATATGCTTAACAATACTGAGATGTACCCTTAAAATGTTAACATGGTAAATTCTACATTATATGTATTTTACCATAATTAATTTTTAAAAAGGTTTCAACCCATGTGCTTTTTAGTGGGGATCCTATCACCACTAAGTGGACAAAAATTGATCTTGAGGGAAAGAGATAAAAAAAATTGTATCTTCTTTGGTAGGAAGCACAGATAAACATAAAGTTAGATAAATAAAAAGCATATCTGCAGTGTTCAAATTCTGCGGGGGTGCGGTGATTATGGGGTAAAAAGCGTCTAAAAAGGCTCTTTATGGGATCAGTCATGAAAAGCTATTGAGAACTCCTGCTCTAAATTATATCTGGGTTTTAGTTTTCAATTTTCAAACACCTGCAAGAGATCTTTTCTGTCCATCTCAGACACAACTTACACTTGACCAAAGTCAGAATTCTCTTCTACCACCACCATTTGTTGAGCACCAAGCCTGTTTAAAATTGCATGCCAAGGCCAGGCGCCGTGGCTCACGTCTATAAACCCAGCACTTTGGGAGGCCAAGGTGGGCAGATCATTTGAAGTCACAAGTTCAAGACCAGCCTGGCCAACATAGTGAAACCCCGTCTCTACTAAAAATTCAAAAATTAGCCTGGCATGGTGGCATGCACCTGTGGTCCTAGCTACTCAGGAGGCTGATGCAGGAGAATCGCTTGAACCCAGGAGATGGAGGTTGCAGTAAGCTGAGATCGCACCATTACACTCCAGCCTGGGTGACAGAGTGAGACTTTGTCTCAAAAAAAAAAAAGAAAAAAAAATGCATCCCAAACACTGGATTGTGCTGTGGGAAAACAGACCTTAAATAATAAGAAAGTGGGCGTATCAATTCCCTACTAAATCAAACCTTCGATGGCTCCCTAACACAATATAAAACTATAAAACCCAACCACCATGACCTGGCAGGCAAGTCCATAAATCATCTACCCTCATCTAATTAAACTAATTTCTCCTCAGTTGTAGTTAATCTCCCATCCACCCAGAAGCCACTGGGAACTTTGCACCCGCTATTACCTGTGATTACAAATCCCTACCTTCCCATGTCTGACTCTTTAACAGGTGACTACCATCGAAAGCTCTTATAAGTCAACTCAATATTTCTAACTCCTCAGGAAAACAAAGTCATCATTCCTTCCTCTGTTGTCCCAAGCCACTGTATAAATACATTCATTAGATGTGGTGCATCTTTTTTAAATCACTCTGTTAATTATGTGCTTTCCTTTGAAGAATTATTTCATTATCCTGTAACTTCCATTGTTCAGCATAACGTTTTTGAGAGTCATCCATGTTTTTGTGTATATTAGTTGTTCTTTTTTATTTTTGAGTAATATCTCATTGTATGAATGTATCATCGTTTGTTATCCATTTATCCACTTATAAACAATGGGGTTGTTTCCAGTTTTTGGCTATTCATAATAAAGCTGCACAAATCTCGTAATGAAAAAAAATTATGTGCTTTTCTGTCCTATAAATCCAGGACTCCCTTAGGGCATAGAGTATGTGCCTATCAGAGGCATAGCATATGACATATAGATTGCTAAATGGATAAATTAATACATGCGTAAAATTAATCAAGTAGGGAGTTATTTTTTAATTAAGAGGACTTTGGGAGACTTTACGGGGTAGGTAGTATTTGGATTTGGGTGTTAAACTGTCTCTACTTCCAAAATACCCTACTAAAATGACTTTAAAACCCCTTCTGGATTATCAAATACTTTAACATTTAGAGTAAGAATCAGAAATTACAGACATCTTCAGCAAAACAGGGAAGAAAATCACCTCTTCTTTATACCCAGAAGAAACTGTCATTAATATTTTAGACATGTTTTCTTTCAGACTTGTGCTAAGCATTTTTCTATACATAACGGAGATAATATAATTTTATAACCTACCTTCCTCATTTAATGTTATAAGTATTTTTATTATCATTAATAAACATTACAAATATAATTGTTAATAATTACATTCTGTTTCTTCACATGAGCATATATAATAATTTACACATTCATTTTCATAGTACTGGATTTTTAGGTGGTTTCCAGTTTCCTGCTCTCATAAATAATGCACATATTTGTTCATAAATATTTATTCTCATTTGTGATTATTTCCTTTGGATGCATTCCTAGAAATAGAAATAGTGGGTCAAATGGTATTAGAATGTGAAGGCTTTTGAGAAATAATGCGCAAGTACTTTATAGAAAGCTTGTAGCAATGTATACTGTCACCAGCAATGTGAAAGGTTAGCTTTACCATATGAGCCAGCAATCACACTCCTAGGTATTTACCCAACTGGTTCAAAAACTTATGTCCACAGAAAAATATACATATAAATGTTATGACAGTCTTATTTATAATATCCAAGAACTAAAAGCAGCAAAGAGGTCTTTCGATAGATGAATGGTTAAACAAACTGCAGTAGATTTATATAATGAAACATTATTCAGGGGTAAAACCAAATTAGCTATTTAACCACAAAAAAAGATGTGGACAAATCTTAAATACAAATTGCTAAGTTACAAACAAAAGGCAATCTAAAAAGGCTACATTCTGCATGGTTGAAATGTACGGATTTCTGGAAAAAGTAAAACTATAGAAACAATAAAAAGCGCAGTTGTTTCCAGGGGAGGCCTGAATAGGTAAAGCATGGAGGATTTTGTAGGGTAGTAAAACTATTTTTTATGATACAGTAATGGTGGATACATGATACCATGTATTTGGCAAAATCCATAGAACCTTATGGCACAAAGAGTAAACCTTTATGCATTGCAAATTTTAAAAATTATTTACAGGTTCAAGACACTCCAATAGAATGCAGCTGTGACAAAAGATTCTGTTTCATACATTACAAATGTAATCATTACAAATGTAACCATTTATCAGTAAAAGTGGATAGGTATCATAGCTGGCCAATCAACAGTGCTTACCTTAACACAGTAGGTAAGAAAAAGGGAGCAGGCCAGGGTGGGTCCTGGATTTTTGGCTTTTCATACATTTCAAATGTATGAAACAAATCAGTTTTAAGTGGTGGGTGGAGGAAAATGCTGACCCAAATAACTTTGGAAACAAGTAGATGCTGTAGAAAGGCAAAATAAATTGTACTTAAGTACCGTGCTCTAGCTGATAAAGTTGTTTCCCACAGGGATGCAGGTTAACAATTCTGTTATTATGAAACATTGTGGATGCTCCTAGACTTACAGTGGGGTTACTCCTGGATAAACCCAGTGTAAGCTGAAAACACCATAAGTTGAAGATACATTTAATACACCTACTGCTAGCCCAAGAGAAGATCAAAATTCAAAATTTGAAGTATAGTTTCTACTGAATTCATTGCTTTTTCACCATGATAAAGTTGAAAAATCATAAGTTGAAGCATTGTAAGTCAGGGACGGTCTGTATACTGAAATTGAACAATTAAGTAAATAGACCTCAAAGGTAAGAGTCAGGTTTCTTGCTATTGGACCAGGAGTTTACATATAAGCAAGGGGAGGAAGCTAGAATGAGCCATAATGATGACAAATAAAGAATTTCATTAAGATTGAAACATAAAAGAAAAAGTTGTAACGATAAGATAATGTATACAGTTTAATACCATATTGATATATTTTAATACACAGAATATCAAATGCTATTTATAAATACATGCATGTGTAATAAATATTTTTAAAAACATAAAATAGAAGAATGTACAACAACTGCATGGCTTCTTGTGTCTAATGAAGGAAGGAAGAGGGTAAAGGAAACAGATAAATACTAAATGGGATTTCAACTATGTTTGTTTTATTTTATTTTATTTTTCATTTTTATTTTTTTTGAGATGCAGCCTCCCTCTGTCACCCAGGCTGGAGTGCAGTGGCGCAATCTCTGTCTCTGATGAAGGAAGGAAGAGGGTAAAGGAAACAGATAAATACTAAATGGAATTTCAACTATGTTTATGTTGTATTTTATTTATTTGTGTATTTATTTATGTATGTACGTATTCATTTATTTATTTATTTTGAAACGGAGGGAGTCTCGCTCTGTCGCCCCGGCTGGAGTGTAGTGGCGCCATCTCAGCTCACTGCAAGCTCTGCCTCCCGAGTTCAGGCCATTCTCCCACCTCAGCCTCACAAGTAGCTGGGACTACAGGCGCCTGCCACCACACCTGGCTAATTTTTTGTATTTTTAGTAGAGACAGGGTTTCGTCGTGTTAGCCAGGATGGTTTCAATCTCCTGACCTCCTGATCCACCTGCCTCGGCCTCCCAAACTGCTGGGATTACAGTTGTGAGCCACCGCGCCCGGCCTGTGTTTTATTTTTAACAAAGTTTGAAGTATGTATAAAAGATGTTAAGTTTTGTTAATAATAGGGCAGGGAGTATAGCAATGTTTTTATGTTACACTATAATTTTATGTATTTTTGAAATTTTTATAATTAAAAAAGTAATTTTAGTAATCAAAGTGATTAAGGTACCTACACGAGGGTAATTCAGCATTTATCAGTAAAGGACAGATAGTATAGCTGTCCGATCAACAGTACTTACTTTACTGAACACAGTAGGTAAGAAAGAAGGATCAGTGCAGGGTGGATCCTGAATTTCTGTCTTAGGCAGCTGTGTAGAAACAGGTACCATTCACCGAGATAGGACTGGATGAGGTAGAATGAGTCTGGGGCGAGAGAGGAACTCCTATAATACTGGGCATAATTAAAGGCTCACTACAAACACTTAGTAAATATTCTCTTTACTGATTTAAAAAGAAATCCTTGGGGAGTAACCACAAAGACATTATGTCCCCAAAACCTCATTCTCCTTCTTTTAGGTATTTAGGGTATAATGGGTCCTTTATACTCGTCACAGGCCAAATGAACTAGGCAAGTGAAAATAGGGGAAGCATTTCCACATCATCTAATTACAGATATTGTTAGACAAAAGATTCCAAGTGAATCCTGTTCTGAACTTTAACAACACTCTGGAGGAAAGAGCTCTTACATCTCACATGGCAGAATATGGCTCCCCTTTAAAAAAAAAAAAAAATCAATAGATTCTCTGGAGAAAACAGTAAATGACTTCCTTTTTAGAATTTCATCACTAGCTTTCCCTCTATACAGACAGTCTATAAAATCATAGCCAAAATGATCTTGTTGAAAAGAAAGCAACAATAACATAAACCAACAGCCTGTCTTGTACCTGAAATGCCTAGATATTTTCTGTTTATTGTTAGAAGTCCTTTCAAATCTAGCTCAGCTCCCATAGAGTCCTGGTGACCGCTTGACCACTCTGTGGCCTGACCTTGTTTCTCCTTGACTAGATGCCAAACAAAAATAATCACATTTATCACAATAGCTTGTGGTTATTTGTTTTCACACCTGTTTTTATGAATCATTAGGCTACTTCGGAACAAGAAATATTAAGAGGTTAGTCAGGCAGCCTCTTGCGATGTGTAATCTATAAAGTATAGTAAAACCTAGAGCAAACTGGAAATATGGCACTCATTGGATTATATGTATTCACACTAATCTTACACAGCTAGAAAATGGAAACTGGCCCTACTGCTTTGCAAGGAGATGGCATACACAAGTGAAAGGTTAAAACATTCCTCACCAGCCTTACTCTCTGTCTGTTAGACTTTTTTGCTGCAGGCATGTATAAATTATAGCATGCAGTCTTGGCTTCACCATTAATATGGGGTGACCAACTGAGCACTATTTGGCATCAGCAAAATCAGCTACATCCCCAGACCAAATAGTGCATGACTTAGTTCTATTGACTATAATTTGTGTCTTTGTTAGCATATCTAACATTTAAACTCTTCAATATGACCACAATAAGGTAGGCTAATTTAGAAAATTATAATTTTAAAACAATTTCTAATAAGTAAAATATTTTATAGAACATGTAATGAGTCCTATATATTACACATAGAAGCTTTATCTATAGAAAGTTTCTATCACCCTGCTAAATAAACATTTTTTAAAATAAAGAATATTTTTTGAAGGAGATCCAAGTTCTCAATCTGGTCATATCAGTCATCATGTGTGTAATCCCAACCCTTTTCCCTAATGCTGAACACAGTGTCTGACACTTAGAAGGTATCCAATAGGTTTTTGAAGCATGAATTAGTTAATTAAACAATCCATATTCAATATCTGTTTACGCTTCAGTGTTAGAAAATCCACCAGCTCCTGTGATAACCCATTTTATTGTAGCGTAACTGTAATAGGGAAAAAATTTAATTAAACATCTAATGATCTCTTGAATCTCCCAATCGTTGGATTTTCTTCAGTCATAGTGAGCTAACTTCATGAATAGATATCTCTATAGATAAAGGGCAGAACTCAATAATGAGTCCTAACTCACAGAAAAAACAAAGACCCTTCCATTTGAATCATAAGCACTGAATTGTGAAGACTTAGGTGGCCTTTCTCATTGCCTTGACTTTCACACAACCACATTTTTGGTGTCAAGAGAAAGGAAAAGCAGCAGATGTTTTCCAGACCTTCTATTTGATAGAGGTGAAGACTTTCTTAAAAAATTGTGGAAGGAGAACACTAAATCCAAACTTCTCTTACTCCAAATAGAGTGAGGAAGAGAAAGGACACTAACATTGATGGAAAACCTATTACCTGCCAACTGTTTTACCCACATCATCTCACTGGATCCTAATGCCTACTCTCTGAGCCATATGCTATTTACCGTTTTTTAAGGTGAGGCATCAAGACTCAGAGAAATTAACTAATTTGTTTAAAGCCACACAAAGAGAGAGTTGGGCACCCAGACTTTGTCTACAGGTATACCCAGTACATTGTCCACCCTATGATAATTATCCGGGTTCAGTGTAATTCACATCACTGTGTATCCTTCAACCTGACAGTCAACTTGCCCACCCATCCCTACACCCTGAGAAGAAAGAAAAGAGGGACTCTTAACATTATTTCCATAATGATATTTTAAAGTGAGAAGAATTAAAGAAAAAAAACTATCAACAGATTTCATGGAGATTATCAAACTCTAAATCTGTGCCAGGTTATAAATAGTAGTAGTGGTTTTCAATCTCGTCATGTCTTTGGGATACGCAGTTTCAACAATCTCTTATTTAAAGGGGCTTACTGTAGTGGCGATTATCAGGAAAAGGGAGCACCAAGGGCTTGGAGTGGGCTCAGTTTTTTAAAAAATCTTTGACAGTTTAGATATACCTCCCTAGAGAGCCTACCTCTTTAGAACTTTGAGAATCATTGGAAGGAAGCTAAAAAGTTGGTCTTTTATTTTGTTTGTTTTCTCTAGAAAGAAAGATCAACCAGACAAAGTCATGTCAGAGATGTCAAATGAATGATTTATTTTTAAACTTATTGTGTTTCCTATATCCACAAGGCTCATTGCACGTCACTGGTCAGAAGCATCAACATCACCTGGTAGCTTGTTAGAAATGCCGAGTCCCAGGTTCCGTACCAGTCCTATTGGTTCAGAATTTGCATTGTAGCAAGATCCGCAGGTGATTCTCATGCATCTCAGCTTTGAGGAGCACTGATTTACACCACTTCTAAATACTCTCCCCTTTTCTCTGCATTAGTCTAAGTACCCCTCAAATGGCTTCCCTTAACAACTCACAAGTCCTTTATCATAGCAGTTATGGCACTGTCTTGAAATTGATTGTCTGAAGGTCTATCTTTTATGCCTGAATGTAAACTCTTCAAGACAAGGTCAGTGCCTTCCATGTTCCCCACTATATTGTTGGAACCTAACAGTTGCCTGAAACAGAGAGAGTTTTCAGCAAATATGTAGGAATCCCACAAGATTGTGATCTTTATAAGATCAAGAACTACAAGTTAGTAATAACTTAATTGTACATTTTAAAATAACTGAAAGAGTGCAATTGGATAAATGCTTGAGGAGATGGACATCCCATTCTCCATGATGTGCTTATTTTTTGTGTTTTTGTTTTTGTTTTTTGAGATGGAGTCTCACTCTGTCGCCCAGGCTGGAGTGCAGTGGCCTCACTGCAAGCCCCACTTCCCGGGTTCATGCCATTCTCCTGCCTCAGCTTCCTGAGTAGCTGGGACTACAGGCGCCCGCCTCCACACCCAGCTAATGTTTTGTATTTTTAGTAGAGGCAGGGTTTCACTGTGTTAGCCAGGATGGTCTTTATCTCCTGACCTCGTGATCCACCCATCTCGGCCTCCCAAAGTGCTGGGATTACAGGCGTGAGCCACCGTGCCCAGCCCATGATGTGTTTATTTCATATTGCATGCCTGTATCAAAACATCTCATGTGCTCCATAAATAAAACCTACCATGTACCCACAAAAAATAAAAATGAAAATAATTTTTTAAAAGAATCACATATGGGTATTTTTGCATCTTTAAAATGTAGAAAGGCCCTGGCATAAAATAAATGCTCAATTTATATTGAATTCCTTAATTTATGCTTGATTCATACCAGAAAATGGAAAGGACTAAAAACATAGTTATTTTGCCAAATGCCATTTTTGCCAAGACTCCTTGATATCTGCCGGTCCTAATTCTTGCATTAATTCCCTTCTGTTTTCAAATCACATTGTTTATTAATTATACAGAGTAAAAACTTGAATAGTTATTTTCAGTTTGTAAAATAACCTTATCTTCACAATATCATCAATTCTTGGATCACTGAGAAATTATCTCCTTGATAGTTAAACTATCAAGTTCAACTAAGTCTTTGAGAGCTAATGAGTCAGATTCAAAGAGGTAATGTGATTTTCCCAATGTCACAGTGCTGATAGGTGGCAAGGTCAAGAAGTGACATCAGATCTTCTGACCCCATGTTCTTTCTCTCTATACCACGCTGAGCACTGTAATCAGAGGGCATCTGAGACTTCAGGAAAGTTACTCAGACATCTACTGGCACTCAGTTTTAGTATTTCATTCAACTAACTATAGTAATTATTTTTCAGACAAATTTGTCATTCTGGTTTTGTAGTGCCTTCTCTGTTGATGCATGCATTTATTTATTCATCAATTTATTCCACGGCTTTTTCTCGATTTTTTTTGAACAGTGTCAGCCCACTAGTGGTCACACACTATTTGTCTAGTTGAACTGATTAGCTTTCTTTGATAAATATTGACAATTCAGGTCTCTGAGATCTACTGGTAAAATAACCACATTTCCAGATGAAAATTATAAAGTCATCGAGCATTAGAGCTGGCAGATGCCTTTAGAGATTATCTCCTCCAACCTCCATTTCTGCCAGATAAAAAGGCTGAGAGCCAACGAGGGAGAGTGACATGCCTGAGTTCACGTTACAAAATGTTTATGTAGCTCTTCCTGTGAGAACCTGAATTATCTGTTGTATATGTTTGCATTGATCACAAGGCAGGTAGTTGCCAGATCCCCATTTAGCTTGGGCATAGAACCAAATAATTTTAAAATACCCCCAAAGCCCTATATAATAGTTAGATGCCTTCTAAAGCCTGCAGCTGACAATGTACTCGTATTGCTGATCCTAAGAGAAATTTGTGGTGACTGAGAGGGATGGATTGCTACCTGTAAATATTCAGAACACGTACTCATCAAGGTCTGAACAAGAACATATGTGAATAATTAACAAGATAGTGATTTGTAGTATCTTGGTAATAGATAACCTGTTTCCTAAAGAGAGGTTAACCGAAGTTGTTTTTCCTTTTATAAGGCAACCATAAAGTAGATTCCTAAGTTTGTTATCTCTTTTGTGGTATAGTTTTGGAAGTTGAATCCTCAAGAAACAATTTTTCTTCCAAAGTAAACATTGATTTTTACTAGACACTGTATTTAACATGGTACATTCTAAGCTTTGAAAGAAAGAGACACAGGTATAATTATGTAGTTTCTTCACTAATCTCTGTTACTAATCTTGTTCCTTTCTTTCTTTTCCCACAGCAGATCTAAGAAAAAGTAACCCCAGATCTTTCTGTAGTTTGATTGAGTATTAAAACATCAGGGTTATTTAAAGTTTAGCTCTGTGATTTCACTTGACATCTCTATTTTATTCGTCCATCTGTAGGCTGTGATCTGTGTCTGTACCAAAAGGCAGCAAACAAGGAGAAGAATCAAAAGGAAGAAAGGGTCTCACTCAGTATCCTCCCTTGGGTTATTTTCCCTAAAAACAAAAATTCTCTCCACCTCTTCTACCTAACACAGAGAACATCTGAAAAACATAATCGCATTGTTTCATGTGAAACTTATAAAGATATGGTCCAATAGCATCTCTTGCTCTCTTTTTCTCCCTCCCCAAAGAAGACAAAATCACTTTTTCCCCTTAAATGAAAGCTGTCACTTTGAAAAACCTTTTGAAACTGTCTACTTCTAAAATTAAACACATGTCTATGCTACGATCCTGCAATTCCATTCCTCAGCATAGGTAAATGAGCGTATTTGCCTACCAAAATTTGTATTGTTCTAAGTTCTTTAGAGAAACAACCAATATAATATTTTATCTGTAAGTGTATAAATGTATGTACATATGTATGTAATATGCATGTATGTGTGTACATGATTTACTATAAGGCATTGGCTCATACAGTATGGAGGCTGAGAAGCCACAAAATCTGCAGTTGGCAAGTTGGAGACCCAGGAGAGTAAATGCTGTAGCTTCAGTCCAAGTCCAAAGCCCTAAGAATCAGGAAAGCCAGTGGTGTAAATTCCAGTTGCAGTCACAGACCTGGAAGTAAGATGGTGACAAGGAGGTCAGGGGAAGAGGTATGTAGATGGACCTCTCTGAATTGCAAGAAAATGAAGATGTTTATGTCCCATATGAATGCTCACCAAACAGTGACCTAGGCAGAGAAAGATGTTAATAATCAAATGAACAGGATGACTTGTTCTGTGGATACCAGTGAGCTTCTTTCCCCAGCCACTTTGTCATTGCCTAATGGGCTCATGACAAACTGGTCATGGTGACAGAAGTGGAGGATAAGCACGGTCTCAGCAACATGGACTTCTACTCAGTAAGGTCAATCTCGCTATGGCCAAGTGCTGAGCTATGCTGAGTGCTCAATCTTCCAGCAACAGAGACTAACACAGGATCCCTAATATGGCACATTTCCTTGGGGTAGGTTAATTTCATTGGAGTGCTTCCATCATAAAAGGGGCAATATTTTGTTCTTACTGGAATAGACATTTACTATGAATAGAGATTTGCTTTCCTTACACATAATGCTCTGCCAAAACTATCATCCATGGAATGCCTTACCCACCTTCGTTATTACACACAGCACTACTTCTGATCAAGGAACTCACTTCATGGGCAAAGATGTTTGGCAATAGGACCACGCTAATAGGATTCACTAGTCTTACCTTGTTCCCCACCATCTTAAAGTAGGCAGTTTGATAGAAATTGAAATGTCTTTTAAAGACTGTTACAACACCAGTAGCAGGCCAAAAAACCTGTTTCTCAAAAGGAGAGTAATCATCTGTGAAGGATGGCAGGGATCTGTTCTGTAATCCCAAGGACTTGTGCTGCAATCCAACTATAAGGGTATGCCAAAGACTGCAAACAGCATCCCTATATAGCACTGACACTTTAAGAATCGTATCTTCTAGCTCATATGGCCCAGGTGGCAGAGGAGTTTGCACAGCAGCCTAGACCTGATGCAGAGCCTTCTTTCACTTTGAACCCCACTCAAAGTATAAGAATTTCAAAACATTTTATTTATCGTAACTAAAAACTAGAACAATCCAAATGTCTATCTATAGTAGAATGGATAAATGAGTTGCAGCAAATGCATAAAATGGAATACTATGCAACAAGAAAACAGAACATTTACTACAAACAATATTACCATTGGGTTTCACAGGCAAAGCAATGAATGAGTGAAAGAAGATACCTACAAGAGAGGACACACTATTTTTGTATAATTAAATTACATAAAAGTCAAGAACTAAATTGTGGTGATAGTAGTCAGAATATTGCTTACCTGATTTTAGGGAAGTTGGAACAGGTATAGACATAGGAAGTGAAATGAAGGCCCCCTCTTGGGTATTGAAAATATTACAAAATCCCTTCATGATAAAAACCCTCAATGAACTAGGCATTGAGGGAACATACCTCAAAATAATAAGAGCTATTTATGACAAACCCACAGCCAACATCATACTGAATGGGGAAAAGTTGACAGCATTCCCCCTAATAGCTGGAACAAGGCAAGGATGCCCACTCTCACCACTCCTATTCAACATAGTACTGGAAGTTCTAGCCAGAGCAATCAGTCAAGCGAAAGAAACAGAAGTCATCCAAATTGGTAAAGAAGTAAAATTGTCTTACTCACTGATGACATGACTATATATCTAGAAAACTCTAGAGATTCCTCCAAAGGATTCCTAGACCTGATAAATGACTTCGGTAGTTTCAGGATACAAAATGAATGCACAAAAATCAGTAACACTTCTATACACCCACAATGCTCAAGCTGAGAACCAAATCAGGAACTCAATCTCATTTACAATAGCCACAAAAAAAGCCATCAAATATCTAGGAATACATTTAATCAAGGAGGTTAAAGACCTCTGCAAGGAGAATTACAAAACACTGATGAAAGAAATCATAGATGAACCAAATGAAAAAACATCCCACACTCATGGATAGAAAGAATAAATATCATTAAAATAATTCTTTTCCCAAAGTAATCAATAGATTCAATGCAATTCCTATCTAATTACCAATGTCATTTTTCACAGAATTAGGAAAAAAAAAACCTAAAATTTATATAGGACTCAACCAAAAAAAAAGCCTAAATAGCCAAAGCAATCCCGAGAATAAAGAACAAAGTCAGAGGCATTACATTACCTGACTTCAAACTATGCTACAAGGTTTTAGTAACCAAAACAGCATGGAACTAGTATAAAAACAGACAGAAAGAGATCAATGGTACAGAAAAGAGAATCCAGAAATAAAGCCACAAATCTGCAATTATTTGATCTTTAACAAAGTCAACAAAAATAAACAATAGGGAAAAAGATATTTTAATCAATAAATGGTGCTGGAAAAACTGGCAAACTATATGCAGAAGAATAAAACTGGACCCCTATCTCTCACATTATTAAAAAAAGTCCTCAAGATTGATTAATGACATAAATGTAAGTGTAAACTTATAAAATTCCAAGAAGAAAACCTAGGAAAAACATTTATGGACATTTGCCTAGGGAAAGAATTTATGTCCAGGTCCTCAAAAGCAATCACAACAAAAACAAAAATAGGTAAATGGGACTTAATTGAACTAAAAACCTTCCACACAGCGAAAGGAATAATCAACAGGTTAAACAGACAGCCTACAGAATGGGAGGAAATACTTGCAAACTATGCATCTGACAGAGGACTAATATCCAGAATCTATTATAAATAAATAAATCAACAAGCAAATAACCCCATTAAATAAACCAAATAACCCCATTAAAAAGTGAGCAAAGGACATGAACAAACACTTCTAAAAAGAAAACATTCAAGTGGCCAACAAACATATGAAAAAATGTACAACATCACCAATCATCAGAGAAATCTAAATTAAAACCACAATGTGATACCATCTCACACAAGTCAGAATGGGTATTCCTAAAAAGTCAAAAAATAACAGATGTTGGCAAGGATATGGAGAAAATGGAATTCTTATAGACTGTTTGTGGGAATGTAAATTAGTTCAGCCACTGTAGAAAACGGTATGGAGATTTCTCAAAGAACTAAAACTACAACTACAATTTGACCCAGCAATCCCAGTACTGGGTATATACTCAAAGGAAAATAAATTATTTTATCAGAAAGATACCTGCACTGTGAGTTTACTGCAGCACTATTCACAATAGCAAAATCATGGAATCAACCTAAGTGTCCATCAATGGTTGATTGGATTTTAAAAACTGTGGTATATATACACCATGGAATACTATGCGGCCATAAAATGAGTGAAATCATGTTCTTCATAGCAATGCAGATGGAGCTGGATGCCATTAACCTAAGTGAAACAGCTCAGAAACAGAAAATCAAATACCTCATGTTTTCACTAAGTAGAAGCCAAACAATAAGTACACATGGACATAATAATGGAAATAAGAGACCCTGAGGACTCCAAAAGGGGAGAGAGTGGGAAGGAGATGAGGGCTGAAAAACTGCGTATTGGGTACTATGTTTAGTATTTGGTTACAAGTTAACTAGAAACCCAATCCTCAACATATATATATACCTATATAACAACATGCACGTATAACCTCTGAATCTAAAGTTCAAAAAGAAAGAGAATATTCCATACATAAAATCTATTAATTTGTATGTTTAAGACTTGTGTATGTACCTACACCTCAATAAACATTTTGTTTAAATGATAATTGACTCCTTCCTCACCACAGCTGGGAATTGCTGGAATTATGAACATTTCTAGTCTTGTGTTCTTTCTCTGAGCAGCCATACCCTATGGGTTATCCACATTTTTTTTTTTTTTCATAATGGAATTCCTCTTAGGAAAGCATGTATTTCAGCCACAACAAAATATTTCAAAATAAAAATTTAAACACACACACAAAACAAAACATTTTAACAAACAATCATTTTCATTATATATGCAAATTCAGGGCAGATGTGTTCAGATAAATAACTTAAATCCACCCACCACTAGACAAAAAGTAAAACTGAATAAGCATTTCCAAAATATTGTAATGATTTCCCCCTGCCTCCTAGTCAAGACTGGCAACAGAATTGCAGAAACACCATGAGAAAGGTCTCTCTGAATGTGTGTGACTAGAATTCTCAGATGGTGCTAGGTGATGGGAAATTTGATTCAACTTCAAATCCTCAGCTTTGAAGTCAAGCAGCGACCTTTAAGGGAAAAAGTGAAGTCCACTTTCGAATGACCCATTATATTCTTACTTATTTACATGCATTATCTAATTGAACACCTTTAAGATCAGTAACATTGTAAAATTTTACTTAGAGACCTTAAGCAACTTCTCCCCCAACATTATAGAACTGTTTGGTTGGGAACCCTGATTGGAGTCCTCATTGTCTAACCTCCAGCTTCTGTGATATGGCACTTCCAGTCTGACTGTTGGCTTTCTTAGTGTTGCTTCCAGACTGAAATATCTAGGAATGGACTTATAGATTGCTTAGATTAGTCATGGTAGGTTTTCCTCCGTAAAGGACATGGTATCTTTCTGTTTTATTCTCTCGATGAAAAATTTACTATCTACTCTGTAACAAATCAAATAGAACTAAAACTAATGCTTTATATAATTCACATGACTGTCATATTATTTATCACACGGTTCCAATTTGTTCCTCTTTTACAGAACTTTGGTGATGACAGAATGGGCATGATGCCCAACTTCAATGCCATGTAGTGCTCTTAGGTACCTATTCAAGGTTCACGGTGGTAACTACTATGGTAATTCCCCTCTAATTTCAACCAACAGCTTATTCCTAATTCCTAACTGGCTCTGCTCCTGACCTTGAAACCTAGTAGAACTAGATTCTGGAAATCAGTAATACCCCTTTTCCCTCTCAAGACTCCACTCATCAGCAATCATGGCCATGTTTTTTTTATGCAGAGCCTCCCAAGGTGATCTACAGGTATTAGAATTTGGGGAAAATATGTTGTATCGAAAGCCTATGACAGCAATGTCTGAATGAATTAAAAAATTGCTAAGCTCGCCAGGCTTTTCTTGGTTCTCCATCAGTCTTTCTCAAGTAATTTGTGGAACACTAGTTACTCGAACATACCTGAGGTTGTCTAATCAGGTTCTCTTGTTTCATAAGCTGTTTGCAATTTGGGATGCTTCTTCAGAGAAACAGTCAGAGCAGGGCATCACAGTTCCCAAGGTTACAAAAGGCTAACCATGATGGGCACTCAAGAGGTGTTTGTTTCCTTTATCTTTCCAAATAAAGAATCATGAAACTCTTTAGAAATCTAATTACATTAACTACAGCACTAGTTTATATAGTAGAATAGCTATAGATAACTTGGACACATTTTATAGCAATAAAACTTATTTTCTAATAAATAATGTAAGTAGTAATTGAGGGCTCAGGCCATTAAAGAGGAAAAGGAAGGGATTGGGCTCATAATAGAAACTTCTGCTTTCTCAGAAATAATGAAGACAAGCTTTGACCATTCCTCCACCTCAGATATGGTTTGGCTGTGTCCCCACCCAAATTCCATCTTGAATTGTAGTTCCCATAATCCCCACTTGTCATGGGAGTGACTTGGTGGGAGGTAATCGAATCATGGGGGTGGTTTCCTCCTTGCTGTTATTGTAATAGTGAGTGAGTTCTCACAAGATCTGATGGTTTTAGAAGGGGCGTTTCCCCTCTGCTCGGCATTCTCTCTCCTGCCACCCTATGAAGAAGGGCATGTTTGTTTCCCCTTCTGCCACGATTGTAAGTTTCCTGAGGCTTCTAGCCCTGCAGACCTGCAAGTCAATTAAACTTCTTTCCTTTATAAATTACCCAGCCTTGGGTATTTCTTCATAGCAGCATGGAAACAGACTAATAGAACCTCTCACTCATGCCTCTGCTGAGGAAAGATTTGTCTGATTAATGGATGAGGGGAACAAGTTAGTCAACCTCTGTGACTCATTACCTGGACCATGGATCATGCTTTCTTCTCTGTTCCTGCTGCACTGTGACAAGGTCAGTAGTGTAGAGATTTTCTGCTCCGTGATGGGGGGCAAAGTTTGTTTAGAAGGAAGCACTGAGAGCCCATTTGGTCTTGAGCCTAAGTCGTATGTCCCAATGTACATTTGTCAGCAATAAGGCTTATTTTTTAAAAAGACTTTTTGTGTACATGTATATGGCACATATATTTCAGGCATCCAACATGTTCAGATAATTCTAAAGAATACCGCAAAGAAAAATACCCCTGTCACTAGGCTTAAGAGCTAACACTAGCAATACAATTGATATTATTTATATATACATTTTTGTTCCCATTCTTCTCTCACACATTTCCTATCCCAGAGAGAACCACCACTAAACTTTGTGTTTATCATTTTACTGAACGTTTTCATACTAACATGAAAGTATTGTTTAACAACATCTAGGTTTTTTGCATATTTATAAACTGTAAACGTGAAGAGCATCGTATTAACATTCTTATAAAAAGTTTCTTTATTGTATTTAACATTATGTTGTGAGGATTTATTCATATTGATAGATGTATTGCTAGTTCATTCACCTTATTGTAGTACTCCCACAGACTTATATGCTGCATATATATGATGATAAATATTTAAATGGTTTCTCATTTTTCACTATTACAGATAATACTGCAATGAATATTTTGTGACGTATTTCCATGTCCACATATATGACAGCTTCTCTAGGTTGTGTGTCTCAGAAGAGAAATAATGTATCATAGGTAAGTGTATTTTTATTGTTAGTATATATTGCTAAAGCTGATATTTGGATCCCTAATTCTTCATAGTTTTCTCAGTTATTGCCAATCCCATAGAAAGGAAGAGATAATCAATGCTTCCTCTTTCCTCTACCTAACGTCAGCTTTCTTTCTTCCTTTTCTATCTCATAAATGCTTAATCATTCTCTAAGACTCATCCAACTTCCTCTCTTCTGTGAAAACTCCTAACCCCACAGAGGTAAAGCGACCACTCCCTCCTTTGAGCTTTCACAGATGGCTCTTCTGCATAGGACTTGTAGATTACTGAATCCTACAGAAATTACTTTGCCTATATATCTATGTACAAAATTCACAAATTTCATAATGTTCAGAAGAGAAACCAAGGAGGAGACTCCAAAAGACAACACTATAGTGACATTATATCCTTTAATCAGTTCTTAATCATCCACCAATTAGAAAGGTTACCCAATAGTAGCATCCTTGGCATTGCCTTTGATCCGTATTAGCCTCTCTCATCTAGGACAGTTGGGCTCTTTATAGAAGATGAGGTGAAAAACTTTATTGACTACGTCTACACCTACAAACACACAGGTGATTCATAGTCCCTACCCACATTCCCCTTGCTGTCTACTTGACCATATGAGGCACACGTGTGAAACTATTATAATGAGAAAAATCCATGTGTAGAATGACAAAATTCTGAGGCTTTTATAGCTATTAATAACAGGGGCTCATGGGTGATAGCAACAAAATTTCAATTTGATAAATAAGAAACTATCTTTTGAAGTATTGCTTCACCTCATGTTACAAAGCCAAATGGCAAAATCAGAGTTCATGATAACTCATTTTCTTTAATTCAGCATATATTTATAGAACACTCAACTATACCACAGTTCTATGTATGTGTTAATTAAGACAAACCTGAGGAGTTCAATTTAATTAAAACTATTTTCTTATACATCTCTGTGAGTATTGCCATATTAGGTACATCACAGAGTGTGCCAAAGGCATTATAATTGCTACAGTTTTCAAAAAACTTATGTTTCATTTGGTAACATTAAAATGGAAAAATTGTGACATTTGAGTGTATAACAGGATGTAAACTTGGAAGGTTTTATTAAAGCAGCAAGATGAAGTAGATAAAAAGTTCCAAGGCGGGGTGCTATGTCACCTGCAGAAGTTTCAAAGTAAGTCTGAGAGTCATATGGATCTAAAACCCACAGAGATGTTAAAAGGGTGATGAAAGAATAGAGATTAGAAAGAATGTTTTTCTGGAGAATGTTTGTTTTTAAAAAGCTGTGCTCTGATGCCATCTCTCTCTCCCCTACTCCCCCCTTATTTTACCGTAAGATTAAAGAGAGTTTCTCCGGCTGAAGAGAATGTTTTGTGCATTCTGGAGAGAATTTGGGGAAATGCTGTGGTCTGATGAGTAACATATGCCTGGAGAATATTCAGGTATGGCACAAGGTGAAATGGCCTGCCATCACAGGATGGGAATAGGGGTCTGGAAAATCACTGCACCTCCCTCAGTGTGCATTGCAGTCTTCTCATATTGAATTTCACTGGAAAGATCAGTCATTTAAATACAGATCTGCCAAATGGGGCTTCTGTCATAGGGCAAAGACATCCATTGAGCATATATTGAGTAGTCTGCCAGAAATATGAGTTTACTGTGGATCAGGATTACACTGACCAAAAGTCAAGATACTTCCCATATCCATGACATCCTGCTAAAAGAAATTCAGTTGAGGAGGCTCTAAAGATGCCACAGAAATATTCATTAGAGAAAGAGTTAGCTGAACTCATTGGCCAGGCTCAAATAAGAAGCATTTCACAACTGGCCAAATGAGAATTCTCACATCTATCCAAATTCTCTTCCTGCATTCACCCCAGGACAGGCTGTCAATTCAAGCTTAAGAAAATAGGTGAACATGCAGTAAAGAAGGGAAGGAAGGTGAGTGGAAAGAGGGGACTAATCATACCCCATCCTCCCAAACATAGACTGGCCTACTTAGGTTGCCCAACTTAATAAATGCGTTAGGGGAAGATGTTTAATCTTTGAATGAAAACTAAAATATTAATTTCTAGATTACCATGTTGAATTTGACATTTACTGGACATTTCTGACTCATCTGATTTTGATATACAGAGTGATTGGATAATTTTCTATCATCTATTATCTATTATCTAAGAAGGATGTCCAAAAATTGATGCAATCTTCCGACATTTTCAACCAGTGGCCTCAATAACTGAGTAACTAAATAACAAAGTTAAAGTTGAAGATCAAAATGAAGCTGTGTTTTGATGCCATTTTATGATTCATGATTGTTCAACACACCAGTTACAAATTTTACCAGTGACAGGTACTTTAAATGAGCTCATTTAATGTTTAAGATGGTCCTGAAAGTTGGATATTAATATAATCACCTTTAAGAAATGATTCAGAAAAGTTGAGTAATTAACCTAATTAAATGCAATAGTCCATGAGTAACTAGAACTCTTCTTCTCACGAAAAAACTAGAGCATCTGTATAGCTCTAAAAGCCATTTGCCTTCTGCTGGGTCCTGGTGTCAGATAATGATACAGCAGAATGAAATAAATTAAGTATTGCAACATTTTATAGGTGCAAACTGAACGATATGTCTCATATGAATATCAAATCCAAAAGACAAAACATGTCCTCTCCAAAAAAATTCTTGGAAAGACATGTACATCTTAAATAAAATCACCTGAAAAGGCACCAGAAAGAAATTGCATTTGTAATGGCAAAATGTCTTAAAATTTTCTTCTCTATTTTTTTTCTAACTTATTATACAATCAGCTACCTTCAATCTCTCATCTTTGCTCTCAATATATCCAAAACTCTCTTCCCAAATTGAGGGAGTCTACTGAGTTTTCTCTCTGAATTCCTTCACTAGCCTATCAGGTCTGTGATTTCCACCAACGACAAGTTCTTCACCCTGCATAATGACAATAAAGCAAACACTTTGCCCTTACCCACATCATCACAATCAAAATGCTGAGAAGGGTAAAAGGTGACAGTAAAGAGAGAAAGGCCATTAATATTATATGTTAGTACATTCTATCGCTGCCACATATGAGTTCATAGAATGGGAACTTCTATTTGCACTTCAGTAATTGAACGACTTCAAACAAGAATAGCAATTATATATCAAGACTTAAAGTAGAGGATGAGCTTGGACGTGCATTATATTAGCATATCAATATTTTGCCTACTCTCCTATTCCAAATGCTAAAAAGTTGGAAGGATGGTGAAGCCAAATCTAAGATCCTCAGTTGGAAGACATTTTCTCCTACCTTTCAAAGGTACTTCCTGAGGAGAGCAGCCATCCCCAAGTATAAGCTCTATGAGACCTATAATCAGTTTCTCTCTAATTGAGCATTTTCTTTCCTTAGATTTTGGAAGAAGCATGAAAATGATTTACTGATTTAGGAACTGGGTGGAGTAGACCACAAAAAGACAAATCAAAAACATCTGGAATGAACTAGTTGAGAGAGAAAAAGAGAGAGCAAGAAAAAAAGTAAGGCTTTCAAATGAAACAAAGTACAGATGATTTGGCCAAATTTAAGCCAAGCCAAACACTCACATTGAACATTGCACTTGGGTCTGTTTCAAGAGCGGGAGCCGGCAAGAGAGAGCCTCAGCCAACACTACATCAGAGGCACATTGTGGATGGAGGAAATGAGTTTAGTCAAGCCAGCTGTGACTTCAAAGGGGCTGCTCTCCCAGAAAACAGTGAGAAAGGGTTCCCCCTTCAGTGAAGACTGCAAAGTTCAGCCAGCGCCAACCCAAAGGGAATGGACTCCAGGAAGGGCAAATTACATTCAATGTACAAGAAAGAATATTTTCCTTCATGAAGTGGCTGTGACAGCCTGTGAAGAGGAAGGAAAATGACAAAAAAGAAAGGTGAGAAGAAAATATTCTGATGCCCCTTTGGGGACTGTAGTCCTGTGTGCATAATTATAAAATGGGGTATTTGTATACACATTTGTACTTGCATAAGGTTGCTTTTAATCTAAGACACCACCTTGCATGAATCATGTTTCCAAACTTGTGAGAGGAGAGAACATAGGATTCTTCCCTGCTGACTGCCATAGTTTCTTTCCCTCTTTGTGCTTCTAGAAAACTACACATTTCTTTCAAATTATTTACTTCACACAAATTTACTGAGGAACAATAGGGTAGACCCTGCATATTCGAAGACAAACAAGATCGTCTGTGTTCCAGTTCAAAAGAAGAAGCTAGACACATAAACAGAAGATTATGGTATTGAGTGATAAGCTTTGGAGCAGGAATCCCAAAGTGTGATCAGATGACCAGCAGCAGCAACATCACCTGGCAACTTGTTAGAAATGCAAATTTGCAGGCCCTAATCCAAATCTACTGAATAAGAAAGTTGAGGTTGATTTAACAAGCCGTCCAAGTGATTCAATGCTTGCTAAAACTGGAGAACCACCTTGATAGTGGAGGGAAAAAAGGACTTTGGTGCAGAGAGCTAACACATCTGAACTAACCTTCAGATCCTCTGCCATCTATAAATCACTTCTCAATCTCTCCCCGATTAGATTCTAAATAGGTGGCTCTCTGGCAATTCAAGGGATGATACACACGTGTGTGTCTTCTCTCTTTAAGTAAGTTATAAGATCTGAATGACAGAGGCACATTCTTGTTTTATGTTTTCTTTCCTTTCTCCTATTTTTAGGGCCAGTACATGGAAAATACAGAAATTGGAACTTACTATAAGTAACTAATTCAGAAATCAGGCTGGCAGAAGTGTTATACATTCACTGGAAAAAATTGGTGAATATATGGAGAACATAAATGTTATGTATCCTGGAACTTAAAATAAAAATTAATAATAAAAAATGTTATCTCTCCCAAGCACTCATTTGATGCTTGAATCCTCTCTATGACATCCTTACCAAGGATTTGTTCTTCTTATGCTTGGGTACTTCAACTGATGAGAATCTCACTAGCTCAGGATGCAGTTTGCTTCCTTTTAGATAGCTCTGTTAGAGCTGCCTTCTTCCAGGGCTGAACACTTCCATAATTTAAATTCCATTTATTAGTTTTAGTCCTGCCCCTTGGGAACTCGTAGCAAAGATACTTACATATTAATGTGACATTTTTCAGGTACTTGAGGTTAGTAATTATGTAGCATATGACATAGATTAAACTCATAGACGCTGGAAACAAACTACTTGCCTTCAAATTCTTATTCTGCCACTTACTTACTATGTGACCTCCAGAGAGTTATTTACTATCTCTGTAACTTTATTTCTTTATCTATATAAAAAGATATAATAATAGCAGTACATCAAAGGGCTTTTATAAGGAGTCCATGAATTAATATATGTAAATGTGCCTGGAACATGGTAAGTGCTCTAAAAGTTTTCGCTATTACTAATCATCATCATTATTATACAGATCTTGTCAGATACCGGACCTAGGCCATCTTTCTAAGTCTTTACTCATTCATTAAGTGAGCTCATTCATTCCCATGGCTTCAATCACCATCTATATGGTTATGAAAAATCTATTTTCCTCCTGAGCCAAGAGCTAAATGTAAGTGACCAGTTATGGCTACATGAATTGCTCTGGCCACTATAATTTGGGTGGAAACTATAATTTGGGTGGTGCATACCACTTCTAGTTCTCGCCCCTTAAAATACCATGAGAAATCTTGCACTCCTTTCTCATAGTTCATCAGCTAACTGAATGCAGAGAAACCAATGGAAGACTCCAAGGAAATTCCAAAGAGTGGTTGAGCCATGGGTTGGAAGAAGTCTAGATCCCTGAGTCAACGTTCGGAGAGGAGCTGCCGAGGAGAGCCACCAGAGAGGGACATGTGAGCAAGAAATAAACATTTCTTCTGTTAAAACATTGAGATTTTATAGCCCATCATGACTAATCCAGGGAGACCCTAGTGTAGATCTTTTGCTTAGTCTTCGCTTCTGAGATCTAGAACTACATACTTCATTTGCTAATCACCATTTCTACATGAACCCTCAAATAGGGTAATAAGTAAACTCAGAGCTTCTAAGATTAGACTGTGTTGAAATCTTAGTCCTTCCAGGCACAGCTATATGACTCTATGTGTGTGGGGGTGGTGGGGGGGTTAAATAAACTATTCATAACCGTATCTACTTAAAAGTAATAAGAAAATGAAATGAGCATATACATATATATAAAACAGTTATTGGCACATAGTAAATGCTCAGTAATTGTCAGGTAATACAGTTATTACAACCATCCCACTCCAAATTTGCTCTTTCCCCAGGTTTTTTGTGTTGAAAAACGGTACCACCATCCAATAGTTGTTAAAATTAGAAATTTGCAACTTTATCTTGGATCACTTTTTTTATCCTCCCACATGGATAAAATCAATCAATAACTGATTGATTACACTCCCTCAGTATTTTTCAAATCCATTTGCTTAACTCTCTCCTCTTCTATTCTACATTTTTCATCCTAGTTAAAGCCACCAGCCTATGTAACTTTATTATATTTGCGTCCTTACTAGTCTTTTCAAATCTATCCTTGCACCCTCCCAATTCATGCTTTATGTGGAAATGTAGGCATTTTTTAAAAAATTCAAATCAAATCTTGCTGCTCAAAATTTTAAATGCATCAACACCGATTGCTCTTTGGTGCCACCACATTCCTGACTCATTACTTCAGCATCCCCTCAAACCCACCACAGGACTTTATTTCTACAGTTCACCCACACTGGACTTTTGTTGGTGTCAGAAAAGTGCCATAGATTGTCCCATCTTTGATGTTATCATGTGTTGGTTACTTTTGCTTAGAATAAACTTTCTCCCCATCCCAGTTTACCTAATCAATTCCTGATCACTCTTTACATTTCTGCTTAAATGCTATACTCTCCAGAAAGCCCTCTTAGCAATCTCTGCCCACACTTCTTAAAGCTATGCCTACATAGCCCCCACCTTATTTCTTCATTAAACTCTTTGCACTTGCAATTATTTGTATAATTATGTTTTCCCAGCTAACCAGGAGGCTTTGTGAGGGCAGAGACCTCATATGTATGGCTTGCTGCCTGGTATATTGACAGTATATTGGCTTATACGAAGGAGGAGTTTATTAAATACAGTAAATTTTTTTAAGTGTGAATATGAGTCTGTTAAATGACTGTGTGTGTATGTACCCAATGTAAATTTTTATTTGGTTGGGTCTAGAAAAATGTCCTACAGCCAATTCAGGTACCTAATTAAATTCACTTACAAATGTAGGAAACTCAGCACCTGCCCTATTTGAGTTTAAAACTAGTTGATTTGATAGACATATAAAATAAAAACTATATTATAGTATCATCCATGCTGTCATAATAGAATTATCTCAAAACCTCCATTGATGTACTATTTGGGGTGGTCCAGAAAGTAGTATGTTTCTGGAAACAGAATTATGAATGCTCTGATATCCCACACATCAAAAATCCCCCCTTTCCATAATTTATAGCATATTTTGATGCCAGTTTAGATCAAGAAATGAAGGAGAGGTGATTGAAAGCAAATTGGAGGTCAGGCATGGTGGCTCGCACCTGTAATCCCAGCACTTTGGGAGGCCAAGGCGGGCAGATCACGAGGTCAGGAGATCAAGACCATCCTGGCTAACACGGTGAAACCCCGTCTCTACTAAAAATACAAAGAAAATTAGCCAGGCATGGTAGCAGGCGCCTATAGTCCCAGCTACTTGGGAGGCTGAGGCAGGAGAATGGTGTGAACCTGGGAGCCAAGATCACGCCACTGCACTCCAGCCTGGGTGACAGAGCGAGACTCCATCTCAAAAAAAAAAGCAAATTGGAGTTCAGAATTAAACTAAGGTTTATGTTTATATGTTGGTCCAAAATTTGGCAAAGTGCATAACTGGGGAAGGAAGGGTAGGTGAATGTCCTATGGAAAGTGCAATCTAGAGAATGTATTTTCTACAGAAGGAAACACTGCAGAGCCAACTGAGTGCATGGTAAATGAGCCTCGGTGAGCGTCTAGCTCCACACCTGCTCACTCTGCTCTTTGTGCAAAGTATAGAATTTCTCTCAGTAACATTTATTTTCTCATCTGTGAAATTAAAATGATGAGCCCTAAGTAATTAGGCTGCTCTTGATATAATTGCTGTCTCAAAACCCACTGGGAAGTTGAGAACTGTTCCTGGGGTAGCATCCTGATAACTGATAAAAGCTAGGTTTGTGACTCAGTCTGAATTGTATTCCATTAATTCTTAAAGGATTGTCTTCTCCCCTAAAAAAGACAATAAAAATCGGTGGATATTGCCAAGCAAACAAGTTAAGCTAAGGCTAAGTTCTACTTAGTTCCCATAAGCACCTTGAGTTAGAGATGATGTGTGTCAAATTTAAACTAACAGAAGAGGTTCTCTGCTTACAGAAGTTTGTGATCACATTTTCCCAAAAAGCTGAAAAAATAAAGCCAAAATAGTGGCCCAAATTTCACAACACTGGTACTTTCTTCCACCTTCAGTCAAAGAGAAAGAAATTAAAAAAGAAAAAAAAAACAAAAAAACAAAAAACCCTGATGCAAGCCTCCAGCTAAAGCAATAGCTTTGCATCAGTACCTGAAGTGTGTGGGTTTTCTCTAACTTCTTTGGAGTCATGACCAATAGTTCTGTCGCCTTTGCTGGTTCTAATAAAACTCTGTGATGGGTTTTGGATTACGCTCATTCCAGAAGAACTCCTCGTCAGTCGTCGAGGGGCCTTTGTTGTCCACAGCCGCTTGCAATGCATTTAGGGGCAAAGGTCTCTGGTTACACCCACCAGTGAAATCAGATTCAGCTACACGAGGAACACATTATAGGGTGGAATCCAACATTTGTCCCCATAGGAGGAAGGCAATCGCCTTGCAGTTATTCCCTGTGTCTCCTTTTGATGATTCTATAACCTACTGCCTCTTACATTGGAGAGAGCAAGGATTTCTTAGCAACTCTTACCTGAATAGAAAATAAAATAGCATGCAGCAAAGGAGTCTTGGGAATGTTTTCTCCAAGAGAAGAGGTCGAACGAGTTTAAATGTAAAGGCTTATAAAACCCTCCAAGTATTTTTTTCACTTTAATAGTCCCAGCCAGTGCCTTATTATTATTCACCCCATGTTTGAATAATGGAGGGCTTAGATCACTGTATTCATTAAGGGAAGGAAATGCTGTATATTCTAAAAAGCACTTTGAATAGAGCTCTCTCCCTTTTCGAGACCATACTTCACTGAGTTTTCTTAATTGCTAAATGCTCAGCTCTGGCTTGAAATTCAAGAATTTGAAGAATTGAACACACACCGCCCCAGTGAAATCAGACCATATAACATTCCAGGGTCTCCATTACCCAAGCAAACCATTCCAGTCCTAGACTATTGCCAATAGTGTCAAAATTTTATATCTATATACATGCATTCCAGATTATTGCAAGTAGTGTCAATTATATACATACATACAGAGATGCATGCATACATACATATGAATCAGGAGAGAGAAGGTTCTGGTCCTCAGGCTCTGCCACCCACCAATAGAGTGAATTTGGAAAAGCCCTGAGCCTCAGTTTTCTCATCTGCTAAATGGGGAGAATGAATTTCTCCTACTCACTGGTCAGGCTTATTTTAAAGCCCTGATGAAATACTGTGGGTCCTGGGGATTAATAATACTAGATAGGATAGGTTCAGTAACTTTGGGGAAAGGGAATTTCCTAGGTTGTGTGTACTATCTATCCCGAAATCAAAATCATTCAGGGTACTGGTTCACTGTTAAATCTGTGGCATCTCTGATACCCTCTGTGGAAGCTTGTCAGATTGCCCAATGGAGGGCTGAGAGCCCACTCCTCCCACTTCCTGTGTAGAATCATTCTGAATTTAGTCAAGTGGGACAATTGGCCTGTTGTTTTAAAGAAGCCCACATTTCTTGAAAATCTAATGTTTTAGGTTGATTCCCCACAGTGAGCGGTAACATTCATTCACTCCAATGCTTTATGAAAAACAAATTAGAGTTCAACATTACTTGTTCCACTTGGCTTATATAGTTGTAGATGCAATAATTCTGAGCATACAATGTAAATTATTTGAAACAATCCAAATATCTAATCACTGGAGAAGCACATTCATTGAGTGGATCATCATACAGCCATGAAAGAGTTATGAAACTTCTTCTTGCATATGAGGAAGTACTCATGTTATAATCTTAAATAATAAGGCAAAATTCAAAATTGTATAACCTCTATTATATCAACTCGATGTGAGCATGTATTGTTGGTCAAAATGAACTCCAGAGTGTATAAGCAGAAGGCAACTTTCTTTTTTCAGCTGTTCCTTTAAATTTGTGCAACGGAACTCTTGAAGCAGGCCTTTAACTTTTCCAGGTCATCTCAGATTTTATATATGTATACGTATTTTATATACATATACACACAAATTTTATTTTATGTTGTCTTTAGTTGCCTTCAGGCACGAAAAGCCTTATTTTAATAATTAAAATACACCATTCAATAATTTAATAATGATTTAATCCAATAATTAAAGTAGTATATACACCATCCACTAATGCAATTTAAAATTTTACATCTGTACCAACTCAGGGTCCTGCTTCAAGCTTAGTGTATTATTCAGGGTTTTCTAGAGGGACAGAACTAATAGGATAGACGTATATATAAAGGGGAGTTTTTAAAGTAGATTGACTCACAGGATCACAATTTGAGGACCCACAATAGGCTGTCTGCAAGCTGAGGAGCAAGAAGGCCAGTCCAAGTCCCAAAGCAGAAGAACTTGGAGTTCCATGTTTGAGAGCAGGAAGCATCCAGCATGGCAGAAAGATGTAGGTTGGGAGGCTAAGCCAGTCTAGTGTTTTCATGTTCTTCTGCCTGCTTTTATTCGGCTGAGCTGGCAGCTGATTAGATTGTCCCCACCCAGATTGAGGGTGGGCCTATCTTTCCCAGTCCACTGACTCAAATGTTAATCTCCTTTGGCAACACCCTCACAGACACACCCAGGAACAATACTTTGCATCCTTCAATCCAATTAAGTTGACACTCAATATCAACCATCACACTTAGGAGGCTGCAATGAGGGAGAGATACATAGTCAGCTACTTCTTTCTCCTCTGGCCTTTCTCTTCTACTCTTTCGCTCCATGAAGCTGCCTTTGGGCTCCCCCAGAGTTGAGGCAAATGAAGGGAGAGAGATAAGAGGGACACTGGCAAGCTCAGACATAATCTGGTCTTTGTGGCCTCCGGGAAAGCAGATTCCCAATAAGGATGATCTCTCCTTGAGGAGCTTCCTATGAGTCCACAAGAAGTTTCACATGAGCCTCCATCCACAGCTCTAATTACCCAGCCCTGTCTCTCACCCTCCCTTTCCGCTTCAAGCCTCAGCCCCTGAGCTTCCAATGGCCACCTCTCCACTGAGTCACTTAGCTCCTTCAAGCAGTCCTTGTGGGTGATTGATATAATTTGGATGAGTGTCCCCTCCAAGTCTCATGTTGAAATGTGATCCCCAATAGTACAGGTGGGGCCTGGTGGGAGGTGTTCAGGTCAGGGGAGCAGATCCCTCCTGAATGGCTTGGCACCATCTCCTTCATGATGAGTGAGTTCTCACTCTACCAGTTCACACGGGAGCTTGTTTTTTAAAGAGCCTGGCACCTCCTCCCTTCTCTCTCTTGTTCGCTCTGTCACCATGTGACACCTCTGCTCTCCTTCCCCCATGAATAAAAGCTTCCTGATGTCCTGACAAGAAGCCGATGCTCATGCCATGCTTCTTTTGCAGCCTGTGGGACCATGAGCCAAATAAACCTCTTTTCTTTATAAATTATGCAGCCTCACATACTTCTTTATGGCAATGCAAAGTGGACTAACACAGGTGAAGACACTTCCAAAACAGCCAGACTTACTCTTCATACCTGCAACTCCCCTGCACTTCCAAGAACAGCTCCACTCTGTGCCTCTGAGATGCTGAAAGCTTCAGCCCCATTAGGGTCCTCAGGTGGGCATGTACCAGACCCCTATTCCCTGTGTCTGCATTCTTAGTGCTTCTCTGGAAGCTTCTCTCATGCAACTTGGAATGAAGGACAAACACATGCCTCCCTATCCCAGCATGGGGATGAAGGGTGATAGCACACCACCCCTACCACTCTGTACAATTGAACTCTCATTCTGCCTTCTTTAACTCAATACTTTTGTATCCTCAAGTAAGATGCCTTCCCTCGACTCTCTTTTTTGGTCTTCTTGCGCATTTATCTGGATTCAGATATACCAACAAGAACATTGTGAAAAAATACACAGTTAGTGTTAAAAATAACCTACGAGGTTAGGGTTGCGAGTCATTATTATTTAATTTTCTATAGCTTTTCCTTTCTTCCCCAAATGTTATACAATGAGCACTTGTTAGTTTCATAAAATTTTTTTACTTGTTTAAATAGTAGAGTTTAAATTATTCTTTTCAAATGTGTCCTAAAATTCAGCTTCATGATTCAACTAAATGCCTGAATTGTAATTCAACTTTTTGTTGTTGTTGTTTAGAAAAATAAGTGATCAGTCTTCCCCATCATTTCTTAGTTTTTTTTTTTTGTTTTTTTTTTTTTTTTCTTTTATTATTATTATTATTATACTTTAGGTTTTATGGTACATGTGCACAATGTGCAGGTAAGTTACATATGTATACATGTGCCATGCTGGTGCGCTGCACCCACCAACTCGTCATCTAGCATTAGGTATATCTCCCAGTGCTATCCCTCCCCCCTCCCCCCACCCCACAACAGTCCCCAGAGTGTGATGTTCCCCTTCCTGTGTCCATGTGTTCTCATTGTTTAATTCCCACCTATGAGTGAGAATATGCGGTGTTTGGTTTTTTGTTCTTGCGATAGTTTACTGAGAATGATGATTTCCAATTTCATCCATGTCCCTACAAAGGACGTGAACTCATCATTTTTTATGGCTGCATAGTATTCCATGGTGTATATGTGCCACATTTTCTTAATCCAGTCTATCATTGTTGGACATTTGGGTTGGTTCCAAGTCTTTGCTATTGTGAATAATGCCGCAATAAACATACCAAAACAGCATGGTACTGGTACCAAAACAGAGATATAGATCAATGGAACAGAACAGAGCCGTCAGAAATAATGCCACATATCTACAAGTATCTGATCTTTGACAAACCTGACAAAAACAAGAAATGGGGAAAGGATTCCCTATTTAATAAATGGTGCTGGGAAAACTGGCTAGCCATATGTAGAAAGCTGAAACTGGATCCCTTCCTTACACCTTATACAAAAATCAATTCAAGATGGATTAAAGACTTAAATGTTAGACCTAAAACCATAAAAACCCTAGAAGAAAACCTAGGCATTACCATTCAGGACATAGGCATGGGCAAGGACTTCATGTCTAAAACACCAAAAGCAATGGCAACAAAAGCCAAAATTGACAAATGGGATCTAATTAAACTAAAGAGCTTCTGCACAGCAAAAGAAACTACCATCAGAGTGAACAGGCAACCTACAAAATGGGAGAAAATTTTCGCAACCTACTCATCTGACAAAGGGCTAATATCCAGAATCTACAATGAACTCCAACAAATTTACAAGAAAAAAACAAACAACCCCATCAAAAAGTGGGCGAAGGACATGAACAGACACTTCTCAAAAGAAGACATTTATGCAGCCAAAAAACACATGAAAAAATGCTCACCATCACTGGCCATCAGAGAAATGCAAATCAAAACCACAATGAGATACCATCTCACACCAGTTAGAATGGCAATCATTAAAAAGTCAGGAAACAACAGGTGCTGGAGAGGATGTGGAGAAATAGGAACACTTTTACACTGTTGGTGGGACTGTAAACTAGTTCAACCCTTGTGGAAGTCAGTGTGGCGATTCCTCAGGGATCTAGAACTAGAAATTCCATTCGACCCAGCCATCCCATTACTGGGTATATACCCAAAGGACTATAAATCATGCTGCTATAAAGACACATGCACACGTATGTTTATTGCGGCATTATTCTTAGTTTTCTTGACAGTGTCTCAGGAGTGAAATGCTATGGCTTCTATATAACACTGCATTCAAATCAGATCTGAAGTCTTTTAAAGAGCTACTAAATGAATCACCAAATGTATCACTTTGAGCATCCTTAGGAAAAATAGAACGTGTCTATCTCAAGTGATGTTACCAAACAATGCCCACGTGTTTCTGCCTCTCTTCCTATCCCCCAGGTGAGACAATGTACCATGGGAGATTCACCAAAGACTGCTAGCCAGGTGAATCAAGCGGGAATTGTTAAAAAGGAGAACTTCCCGAACACTGTTCTTTCCCTTTGCAGCCTAAGCCGGAAAGAAAACACATTGCAAAGGAACAATAGGCGCTTGTGTGCTCACACACTCTGTGAAGGTGTTGTCTAAACTGAGGAGAGCAGCCTTGGCTCCCACATCCAGTGAGCCCAAGGCCCTTGAAGTCCAAGTCCAAAAAAATAGGTTTATTCCCATGCAAACTCATTAGGGCTCGTGCCATCACTGCTGCATTAGAAGGGAAAACCTTATGTTCACCTCAGGGCTGCCAACTTTCCAGCTGCCATCCTATCAGCAATGGCAAGGAGTGCTCTGAATTTGGACTAGAGAAAACACAGTGAGAACCAGGCTAGTCAATGAGCCTGATCATGATAATGCTAATAATAGCAAACCTTCATTGAGCACTTATCATGAGCCAGTGCTGCTGAGAGCAGTCTGTGTGTGTTACCCCATTTAATCCTCACTACTATAATGAAGCTGGAGCTGTTGCGATGACCATTTTGCATGTAAGAATTGAGGCTCAGAGAGGTTAATTTGCCTACAATCACTCAGCTTGAAAGTGGTAGGTAACTAACTACTAGCCCACAGAATAAAAACACAGGGGAGCAATGCAGCTGTCAGAGGTGCCAGGGACATCTCTGTCTGAATGGCTGAAGCGCCTTCAAAGGCTGATCTGGAATTCAAGGGAAGAGGAGGTTGCCTCTGAGCTCCATCTCTCTATGCTGCTAAATATGGTGGACATTTGAGCAGCTTGACCTGTGGGCAGGGGTTCTCTTCAGAAGAGTTTTTGGGTTTACTCAAAATGACGTTATTCTCAGATGCTTGATGCATTGTTGGAAATGTGATTATTAATCATGCAAATAAACTATTTGAATATCAAAAAAAAAAGAGAAAAGATGCTAGAGCTGGGATTGCATTCAAGTCTGCCTAATGCTTCAGCCCAAGACCCCACCTCCCACCTTCTCTACCTCCAAAGCCCAATTTCTCAGCAGGGATTCTGGTCCTCCAGGATGTAGCTCAGAAGCCCCTGCCAAGGTGACTTCTCCCCATTACCCCCACGCCCTTTTTCTCTGGCCTTACCAGTTCCGGCCCCAACCCTGATAATATCTTGTACTTCTATGTTCTTTGCTTTTGCTCATCACCTGTGCCTTACAGACACTTTCCCTTCTTCTCCACCAAACAAACTCCATAATCCATCAATGCTCCATGCAAATGTCACCTCTTCTATGATTTCTCTCTCAGCTTCCTCCTCTCAACTGTTGGCCTCCTTAACTCTGCTTTCTTAGCGCTAAATTCATATTTTAGTGCAGGGGTTGGCAAACTATACCTTGTGGGCCAAATCTAGCCTGCTGCCTGGTTTTGCATGGTCCAAAAACTAAACATTATTTTCAGATTTTTTAATGTTTGGAGAAAAAAATCAAAAGAGGAAGAATGTTTTGTACTATGTGAAAATTATATAAAGTTCAAATTTCAGTGGCCATGAATAAAGTTTCATTCATACATAGTCTTACTCATTTGTCGATGTACTGCCTAAGGTCACTTTTGCACAATGGCAGAGTTGAGTAGTTGCAACAAAGACATACGGCTCAAAGCCTAAAATATTTACCATTTAGCTCTTTATAAAAAAACAATGCTAACCCCTGCATTGGAGTACCATCACATGGTGTTTCAGAGGAGTGGGCACTCATGTTTTGGTGATTTTTATATCTCCTGCACCCAGCAAAGGACCTTATTCTTCATAAATAATTTAATGAGCATATGAATGAAATAAAGTGATATGAGGGAAAGATGGTGCACCAAGAACAAAGAGTCTTGGAGACCAGTGCTGTCTCACATATTGCATCTATCAGAAATACTCAAAGTAGGATAATTTGATACACACTTTTCAAAAAAGAATGGTTCAGTAGCTCAGAGCTGTTAACTGCGAACTTGCTACCATCTGTAGACTGAAAGGAATCATTCAGGATCCCTAAAAAAGAAAATCGTGTATTGTCAGCTACTTTGAGGGTACCTGTGGGCTTCTGCAGAGATACACAGCCAACTGATAGGAACCCTCAGGGAAGGAGCCAAGAAAATAAATACCCCGACCTCATCTTCTTCCTTCTTTCTTATCTTCTGTTGAGTCACCCTATTGGCAAAACCTAATAAGCACTTGAGCCCTGTCAATGGAATGCATAGAAGTTGGCTCCTGGAAAAGAGGGCCAATGGAGCAAATAGGCAATCTGGAGGGGAACAGGAAGATTCCTACACACAAACTTAGTGACTAGTCACATGTATTCTTCAGCCTTCAATTTCTTCACCTATAAAGCAGGCAAGTTAGGTTAGAAGATCTGTATAATAACAATAACTAAAAGAATAATAACAATAATAGAAGTTATTTGTTGAGACCTTGTTATATCCCATCCACTCATTTTGTCAAACAGCCTTCAGCATAAATATCATCCCCATTATTCACATGAGAAAACTGAGGCACAGAGAGATATTGCAGTATACTAATTCACATAGCCAATAAATTGTCCAGTTTGAAACCATACTTTCCTCCCACGTTTTTGCTTACCATTCCTCAAATCTGGTTGCAATGGCTGGGATAATACCTGCTCGATGTTGCTGCTGTCTTGCAAACTAAACTCAGTCCCAACTACTCATGTGTAGCTTACCTGGTCAGCCCTCTTAGATTTACTAAATGTGCACAGCCCTCCCTAATCTCACACCTAGTTTCCTACGGTCATCAATTTCAGTCAGTGTCTACCCGGTAGATGAATTAAGACATCCTGGAAGATCAGAATGCCAAGGAAATATGGTCCTTCACACCAAACCTCTTTCTTGTTACTATCGTGATATAAGACACGGGTAGGAGTCCCTGTAACGGAGACCTCTGATGACAGATGTACCCGTGTTTTCCAGGAAACATGTTGGAGGCTGGGCCCTGAAACATGTTATAGGTCTGAACCCTGACATGTTTATTTATTTATTCTGAGCAATTTGCCCAACCCTAGAAGCCTTGTACATCATAACATGGATGTGCTTTCTTAATTATTCATGCCATTAATAATTGACACCATTAATAACACTGCAATACCATTAATAATTGAGCACATAAAATGGAATTCTCTGGAATTAATTTATTATCATTAATTTTCTCTGCCAGCTTGCTCATTAGAATTGTAGTCAGGGTCTGTGCATCAAATTATTTAACTTCTTCAGGCTTAAAAGGCCAAGGAATCATGGAACTCACTTCAACCACTTCCTTTTCTTGCTATTAACAGATCCCCTTTCACCTTTTCGCTCTCTAGGAAAGAGGGGAAAGCTTTTCATGAACAACTCAACAGCATTCAGCATATGCTCACTGCTGGCTTATCAAATGTGGGTTCAAGAATACAAGCAAGGAGGAAAGCTGCCTGTGGAGATACACAGCCTTGCAACAAACGTGCTCTCAGGGCTAACAGTGCTCCCAAGCCACGTCCAGAATTCGGCTCCTTTCTTGCCATAGACCCAATGAGTTGTGATGCTCACCATCCCTATTTAAAGCTTTGCCACCTACCTGCTCTTCCAGGATCCCTTTTCCTTAAGCTGGACAAGGCAGAATATTCCTTCCCCCCTCAATCTCTCCTTGATGCTATCTTTGAAGACAGGCCCATTGACCCTTTTAAGAATTTCAGAGCCAATTAAAATGAAGAAACTGAAAGGAGTGAACAAGAATTACCTATGTAGATAATACACACAGGCTCAATATTGTGATGTTAGAGAACCCTAATCCTCATGCAAGGCACTGAAATTTATTGAGACTAATCTCTTTTTCTAGAAATGGGTATAATAACTACGGCAAAGGTAAAAGTGGTAGTCCTGGAGATGCACTGCCCCAGGACCACATTCTAGGGAGGGACCTGATTCCCAGGTAAAGGAAAGTGTTAGCAGACAGCTCCCAGCTGTCAGCTTCTTCAAGATCTGAGCAGGTACACAGAATAATTTATGTTAGGTCACACACTTCCCAGGTAGGAAGTGTGTGACCCAACTCATCTGGTTTACCTGGGACTTCCCTGACACCAAGTCCTGCATCCCAGGATGGGTCTCTGTGCTGGAGCTTGACCCTATAGGTACATCTGTAAAAGCAAAGACATTTGCCCGCAACATCTGACAAGGACAATCTTTGTGAAGTTCTGGGTTTATTGTCTGGAACAACAGACAGCAGTAAGTCTGTTCTTCTCCCCACCCCCACTCCCTGCCCACACCAGCTGAGCTGAGTACAGCTGCCCACAAAACCCACTGGGATACTCTGACAAGAAAATTAATGTGTTATATTCCTCCTATGAACTCCCAAAACACACCATAACTTCCTAATGGTGCTCTCTACATTTTGTCTTTTATTATAGCTATTGCTGAACTTGTCTTCCTCTCTCTCGGGGACTGTGAGCCTCAGACCTCATGCCAGTTACTGACACATTTGTGTTTGAAGAAATGAGCAAATGATTGGCACACTGCAACCTATATTTCTCTCTCATATGCCCATTAAAGTTTAAGAGAATTCCCAACACCGAGACATTAAACGTTATGTGAAAACCTGTGACATTCAAACCTAGTTTCTCTGACCTCCACCTGAAATCCTAAAACCTGTTTTGCTTAACTCTTAGGTTTGTTTGTGCATAAATGAATCTGTTAAATAATAGATGCAAAATCACTTTAGAAATTATTTATATAAAAGGTTAAACCTAGAAATACTTCTATATCTGTGTTTAAACATAGTCTAATCCTGTCTTTAAAATAAGCCAACCTTTGTCAATTTGGAATTGCTATTCCAAATTGTAATGAAGCTTTCCGATAAAAAGAAACAAAGAAATTGATATTATCTAGTACCAGATACTTATTGCTAATCTTCTCTTAATGTATTGCATGATTTTAGGAGCTTTGAAAATCTTATCTCTGCATACTGTATTTTCCCTTATGCTTCTG
Organism: Pongo pygmaeus; assembly: GCF_028885625.2. Lineage (NCBI taxonomy): Eukaryota > Metazoa > Chordata > Mammalia > Primates > Hominidae > Pongo > Pongo pygmaeus. The sequence continues at coordinate 142,084,445 of NC_072380.2, forward strand.
CAGGTATCTATAAATAGATATGATCATGTTCTCTAGAATGCAAATTGTGGCTATCTTTCCATCTGTGTGACCTCATTTAACCTTCCTCCTGGATTTAGTCCTCCTGACTAACCTGAGGGACAAAATTCACAGAATCACCTGGATGCTTTGATGAAGGATACTTAACCCCAGTGATAGAAATAATCTTATCTCCGTTGAAACTTATCAACTATTAATTAGTTCACTCACTGACCAGGGCTCCATCTGCACCCAATGATATTAAATGCTGTAAGAAAAGTAAACCTCTGGGATACAGAGGCCCTAGAATTTGAAACTGTCTACTTTCCTGCTATTAGAGTTTGAAATTGTTTACTATCCCAAATTAAGTAAAAAACACAGCTTCAACAAAAAATGTTACAGTAAATATCATCATCTGACATACTATATATTGATTCATTTATGTGTTTATTGTATATATGCCTCCAATATAAATAATTTCAATAAGGTTAAGGATTTATGTAAAGAGTACTTATCACGGTAATTTTTTTACCTGCTAAATGAGTAAATGATGAATTTTGAATTTTCAAACTTGAAACATCTCAAATGGAAAAAACCTCCAAAGCCATCTAGTTCAACTGGCACTCTGCATCTCTGTGAGCAGTCATCATCCTGAATGTGAAACTTTCCAGGAAAAGGGCTCATTATCTCCCAGGAAAGCAGTTCAGTCATTTTGCTTCAATTGTGCCATCAAATAAGTTTACTCACAAGGCACTGTTTTCATAACATCATACTGACTTTCGCATTCGTTACAAAGCTATGAGCCTTAGAGCTACCTTTGAGGTTCAAGTCAAATAAAGTTTTTCACAGACAACATTTACTGAATTTCTATTGTGTTCTAGGTGCTTTGCTCACACTAAGGAAGTAATGTTTTGTGTACCCATTTTCTAGATGAGCCAAATGAGCTTTAGAGAGGTTCTTACTAAGGCACCCAGCTAAAAAGTGGCAGAGAATTTAGTTCTGAGTTCAGGACTTCCTAACATTATTATATTCATTGTTCAAAATAATAATAATTGCAGAACATGTAGATAGCTTACAAAAGGCTCACAGATCTCTCTCACTCAAAATTTATCGGCACTTAATGAGTAAGGAAGGCATAATTCATACTGAAGCTAGAGATTGAGAGACATGTTTAAGACAATAAATAGTAGAGTTGAGTTAAAACAAGTTAACTGGAAATAAATTTCATGTTGTTTACACTAATACCACATCACTACAACAAAAAGTTTCACATTCTGTAAGTTAACTCCTTCCAAAAAAAATTGACATTTATTATAATCACTGAATTAATAGATACATCCTTATTGTATTTCTATCAATCATAAGCCATGATTGGAACTGAAAGGGTAAGGATGAAGAAGGTATCAGCTCTACATGCTATGAGTTCACAATCTTGTTGGAGACAAAAAGACATTCACAAAAAGGTTCAGGAATATTACAGGAGAGGGTAAGAGTTAGGAGTCATGCTAGCTCTGAGACATAGCACAAGAAAGATATTTCAACCAGCTAGTCTCTGTAGTTACTTGTGAACACACTTTTCTTCTCTATTAGATTGTAAATATCTTAAGGGCAAGAATGATGTCTCGGACATTTTGATATCCTCTTAGCATGTGACAGGGAACTTTGCACAAAGTAGGTGACAATGATGGTGATGTTGTATAACACAAACTATGATTTTACACAATGGCATAGCTATTCATCTGTTCAAATAAATCAATATCCTACATGGGTTTATTTTTTTGTTGAGGAAGGTGATCTACACCTGGCAATGAGAGTAAGTATGGTTGTCGAAGGAAAGAGAAGATTTTAACAGTATAGAAATACCAACACCTCATTTGTATCAAAACAAGAACTGGTAGAACCAGGATTCAGTGTTGCTAAAATTGAATGAAAAGGTTTCATGTCCTAGGGATAATTTTTTTTACAATAAGTAAAGCTTTTTAGTGGAAGTGGCTTTTGATATGGGCCTTGCATGATAAATAGGTGATCAGCAGCCACACAGTAGAACACAAGAATAGGACTTGATATTATTTTGTATGGCTTTTCTAGTTTCTGGCGCAAGACACTTGAAGGCAGAATCAACAGCTCAATTATGTAAACAGAGAATTCATTCACTCTTGTGCAAGAAAATCTAGTGTGATCGCTTAATAACATATATTTACTCTGCATGAGTCTCTGGCCCACATTAAAAGAAAATTGCACTTAAAGCTACCCCTGCTATAGCTGTCTCCTTGGCTATAGAAATGTATGCAGAAAAAATGACTATAACTGCATATATAACGTTAAAAGTGTCAGAATTTGAAGCAGATAATCTAGTAGTACTTACTAAGGCTTAGTATTTTAAATTTAAAGAATAGAATCATATTCTTACCATCCATGTGTAATTCAGCTGTCTTTGCATTCTTGTTTGTAAAGAGAATATATCTTACACCCACCAATACCAAAAAGTTCTATATGCTTGCTTTGAGGCAAACTGTACTACTAGAACTATACCTGATTAGATCAATTTCAGAACCTGAAATTTTCATTTACTAAAGCCTATGAAACAACAATTCTAAAACAGTCTTTCACCTAAAATCAAATCATCCACTTAGGTGCATACACCAGCTGTAATACAATCTGCTACAAAATACCAAGAGAGCTGAACTCTTCGAACTTTGTGGGTATTCAATGCCAATCTTTATGTATGTTCCTTAGGGTTTTCCTGGTTCATGTACCTTGTGTTGGCTGTTTAGGGGTGATAAGTAGTCACAGCTCTTTTTCCTCTGAGTTCAGTTCAAATTGAGACAAGAATATTAGACTGAACCCGGGAGGCAGAGGTTCAATCTCAACAACTCAACAAGCAAGAAACAACCCCATTAAAAAGTAGGCAAAGGACATAAATAGACATTTCTCAAAAGAAGATATACAAGCAGCCAACAAACATAGGAAAAAAATGATCAACATCACTAATCATTAGTGAAATGAAATTAAAACCAGAATGAGGTATTACTTGCACCAACCAGAATGACTATTATTAAAAAGTCAAACAACAACAACAACAACAGATGTTAGCATGGATGAAGAGAAAAGGAAATGCTTATATACTGTTGGTGGGAATATAAATTAGTACAACCTCTATGTAAAACAGTATGAACATTTTTCAAAGAACTAAAAATAGAACTACCATCTGACCCAGCAATTCCACTACTGGTTATATACCCAAAGGAAAAGAAATTACTTTATCAAAAGACACCTGCATTTGTGTGTTTATTGTAGTACTATTCACAACATCAAAGTCATGGAATCAACCTAAATGCCCATCAAGGGACTACTGGTAACAGATTCCTTCAGTGTTTGTTTGTATGAGAAAGTCTTTGTTTCTCTTTCATTTTAAAAAAATAATTTCACAGGCTACAAAATACCAGGTTGGTGAGGTTTTTTTCTCTGAACACTTTAAATATTTTCTTTCACTCTTTTCTTACTTGCAGGATTTCTGAGGACAAGTCAAATATAATTCTTATCTTTTTTTCCTCTATAGGTAAAGTATTTTCTCCACTGGATTCCTTCAGAATTTTTTCTTTATCTTTAATTTTATGTAGTTTGAGTGTGATATGGCTCGGTATAGTTTTCTGCATTTATCCTGCTTGGTATTCCCTAAAATTCATGAATCTGTGGTTTGGTGTCTCTTGTGCCAGGTTCTAATTAGCCTAGTTGTGCTAACTCATGACTCAGTGGCCAATAAAATGCTTATGAATTCACAGTTTTATTTCAAGCCTTTCACACATTATGCAAATTATGCAAATATATTCAATATACACAATGGAAGGAGGGCACTAGGGAAGGAACCACAGAGAGTAGCTCAGCTAGGGAGACCAACATGCTGACAGGACAGCCCCAATACACTGGGGGTTGGGAGCAATCCGTGGGGACATGGGGGTGTTGCTGCTTTTTTCTCAGAGGAGAGCTCTAGCAACACAGCAGAAGGAAAGGAGGCCTCAGTGTTCTCATGTAAGCATCTTGCCATGGTCAGTCTCTTTGCAGTTTTTATGCCCCTCCACAGGAGTGTCCATGGCCATTATCTTTAGCTGTATTTTGGCTTCACTTTCCTGTCAGGTCTCAAAAGGGTCTGGCCACAGCAGGTGACTTCTGATTACCTCAATCCACCATACGTACATTCATCATTCTGAGGGTTCAGCAATGTCACTATAAGCTGAATCACCTGTCATAAGTACTCCATTTTGAGATATTTAGTATCGCAATGCATTATCATATATCAATGTCTGACATTAATTAAGAAATTCTCAGTCATGTTTGTTTCAAATATTTATTCTCTTCCTTTCTCTCTTTGTTTTCCTTCTGGTACTGCCATTTCATGTATTTACACTTCTTGTAGTTATCCCACAGTTCTTGAATATTCTGTTCCCTTTTTTAGTTTAGTTTTATTTTCTTTGTTTTCCAGTTTGGGAGGTTTCTGTTGATATACCCTCAAGCACAGTGATTATTGCTTCAGCCATGTCTAGTCTACTAGTGAGAGCATCAAAGGCATTCTTTATTTCTGTTACACTGTTTTTTATCTCTAGCATTTCTTTCTTTCTTAGTTCTTTCTTAGGATTTTCATCTCTCTGCTTACATTGTGCATCTGTTCTTGCAATGCTGTCTACTTCATCCATTAAAGGCCTTATCATATTAAGCATAGTTGTTTTAAATCCCTGGTCTGATAATTCCAACATCCCTACCAGGCCTGGTTCTGATATTTCTTCTGTCCTTTCAAATTGTGTTTTTTGCTTTTTAGTGTATCTTGTAATTTTTTTATTGATAGACATGAGATACTGGTAAAAGGAACTGTTACAATAAGGCCTTTAGTGGTGGTAAAATGTAGAGGGATGGGCAGTGTTTATAGTCTTAGAACCAAGTCTCAGTCTTTTAGTGAACCCACACCTCTGGCTCGTCAACTTCATAAATGCCTCTCAGGTTTTTTTTTTCTTTATTTTCTTTCTTTTTTTTACTTCAGGTGTTTCTATGTGGAAAGCTGGAGCTGGCTGAAGTTGGATATTTCCCTTCCTGCTGGTCAGTGTGGCTGAGATAAAACTGTGGCAGGCTCTAGTTAGCTAATTTCTCTGAGGACAGACTTTGTTGAGAACAGAGTGTGCTGATATATTTCAAAATAGTTCCTTTTCCCCTCCCCGTGCCTGAATAAGAGGGGACTTTTCTCTCATATTTACTATGAGAGCCTGGTTGAGTTCCTGAGATAAAACTCACAAAGGTGTGGGGCCCCCCTATGACTAGGTCCCTCTGGAGTTTTTAAGTCTCACACTTGTCTACTTTGAACCACCAGCAATTTGTCAATTACGGTTCTGGATTCCCAGCTCCAGCACTGGTTCCCATGGGGATTTCTGCTCCTGAGTTTCTGCTCCAGTGAGTTGTGATTCTCTGTATTCATCTGCCTGTCTCTCCAGCTTTAGAGGCAGCAGTTTGCCCTCTGACCTACTTCTCTTATAGATCTAAGAAGAATTGATCCATGTTGATTTTTCAGTTGCTCAGCTTTTCCCTTATTAGGATGGAGTGGTGACTTTCAAGCTCTTTACATGCAGAACCAGAAACCAAAGTTCCATGGTAATTTTTAAAGCAAAAAAAATTACTAAATATTAAAAGGTATGGTTTTTGATTATAAAAGCATCAACCTTTAAGGAAAATGTACCATTGCAAAATTTGTATCCACCTAATAACATAGCTTCAAAATACTTTATAAAGCAAGTACTAACAGAACTAAGAGAAATAGACAAATTCAGTCACTTGGCAGAAGTTAATGCATATGTCTGTAAAGTTCTGATTAAAGTAAGTAGACATAAATTCAGTAAGGATTTGTGATATTTAAATAGTATGAATAATAAACATGAATTACTCCACACAGAAAACTGTTGATATGGTTTGACTCTGTGTCCCCACCCAAATCTCATCTTGTAGCTCCCATAATTCCCACATGTTATTCCTACAGGGACCTGGTGGGAGATGTTTGAATCATGGAGGCAGGTCTTTCCCATGCTGTTCTCATGATAGTGAATAAATATCACAAGATCTGATGGTTTTAAAAATAGGAGTTTCCTTGCACAAGCTCTATCTCTTTGCTTGCCACTATCCATGTAAGATGTGACTTGCTCTTCCTTGCCTTTCACCTCCCACCATGATTATGAGGCCTCTCCAGCCATGTGGAACTGTAAGTCCATTAAACTGTAAGTCCAATAAACCTCTTTCTTTCATAAACTGCCCAGTCTCAGGCATGAAAACGGACTAATACAACTATGAATCTAATAACTGCAGAAAAAAATAATCCACAAGGGAATTTGAGGAATGTATAGAAAACATACTTTTATTATTGTTGATGGTGAATTAGAGGAAGTGCTTTACGCTTTGTCAAGGTAAGCCTTTCCACTGCTTCTTCTACCACCACCACCTCCATCACATTAAACTTATCTTCCTGTATTAAGTAGCTGGACAATTGTAGACCTGCCAATGAGGAGGAAGAAGAGAAAAGAAAACCAAAGCTGTGTACTTGTAGATCTGATTTTCCAAATTCCACATTCAGATCAGGTGCTTCTTTTGTGAGGAGGGTGGCACAAAAAGTCAGAACTGTTTCTTTCCTAATTAATTTCTCTCCTGATAGCGGAAGTTTCCTCCTGGAGACATGTTAATTAGAAATTGTGTTTCCTTCAGATTTATCCACGTTATCATAAATGACAGGATTCCCCACATTTTAAAGGCTGAAGAGTATTTCATTGTTTGTATCCACTCATCCGTTGATGGACACCTAGGTGGTTTTCATAGTTGGCTATTGTGAATAATGCTGCAATGAACATGGAGGTACAAATATGCCTTCGACATACTAATTTCAGTTCCTTTGGCTATATACCCAGAAGTGAGATTACTGGTCCTATGGTAGTTCCATTTTCGCTTTCTTGAGGAACCTCCATGTTGCTTTCCATAATGGTTATACTAATTTACATTTCCACCAACAATGTATGAGTTATGAGTTTTGTTTTCCCCAAATTCTCTCCAACACTTGTTATCTTTTATCTTTTTGAAAAAAGGCATTCTTAAAGGTGTGAGGTAACGTCTCATTGTGGTTTTAATTTGCATTTTTCTCATGATTTGTGATGCTAAGCATTTTTTCACGTACCTATTGCCCATTTTTATGTTTTCTTTTGAGAAATCTCATTATGCTGAGTGAGGTAAGTCCAGCACAGAAAGAAAGACAAATACCACATGAACTCACTTAACCTGCGAATTCTAGTACAGTTGAACTTACAGAAGAAGAAAGATTGTTATCAGAAGGTATGCAGGGGTGGCACCAATAGGGAGTTGTTGATCAAAGGATACAAAGTTTCAGATAGACAGAAGGAATAGGTCTTGAGATTTATGGCACACCAGGGTAACAGTCAATAATAATGTATTATATATTTCAAAATAACTATGAGAGTATATTTCTAATGTTTCATACTAATAAATGATAGGCAAGCGAGGTGATAGGTATGTTAGTTAGCTCAATTTAATCATGCCGCATTATATAGATATATGAAAACATCACACTGTACCCCATAAATGTATACAATGGGATTAAAAAAAGGAAATTGGGTTTCCCCCTAACAGTATCTGAAGGAGATACTGTGATTCAGAGAATGACACAAAAATGTTATTTATAACACTATTTTAGCACTGACTATATTTTTATTTGCACAAAATGTTTGTATGCCTGACACCTCATCTCCAGAAACCAGATCTTATTAACATGTGTATTCCCAACAGTTCACATAGTTCTTGGCACATCAGAGATGTTCTATAAGAATTTGTTGAATAAATTATGAGTCCCTCAAAATTTGGGACAAGGTGAGGAAAGGCACTTGGCAGAGACTAAAATCGATCTATGAATAATAAACAGACTTTTACAGAAGTAGTCCTTCCTAAATCATGACACGTAAATGTCTTCCTAAGGAAACTTGGAAATCATCCAAACTCAATCAGGGTAGCTGGGTACATCCTCACATCTAAAATGTAACACAGAACAGTCATGGTTTCATCTGTTGAATTTAAACTGGACAGTCTGAGGGAAGATATGTTAATAGATCCATGTGGTATATATGGAAATAGGGATTGGGTCAGGGTCATTAATGTAGCACAGGACAAACAGCAGCTTTCATTGGCCAATCTGAGGCTTTTGATAAACTGAAGATGGGAGACTCAGCATTTAGAGTGCCAGGAAATCCTATTCAACCCCACATTTCAACCCTTAAAGCAGGAATCATTAGCCCTTTGTAACGGAATGAAACACTAAGGTCCAAAGAGAATGAATATTTACTCTAATTATTGCTGTTTGAGAATCAAATCTTAATCTTTCTAATCCCCAAACCTTGGACTCTTTCAACTTTCCTATACAAGTTCCCCAAAATTGCCTTTAAAGGATGTTTTGTATCTACTCCCTTTGCTTGTTAAGCAAGGTACTGATATGGACTTTACTGTCTTTGGAAATTTCCTTCACAGGGGGAAAATGTGATGACACACAAGAAGAGTTTCATTCCTATTATATTTATATTCTCTTTCATTTATAAAATGGACCCTGGCTTAATAATCAATATCTAATGATATTGCTTAGTCATTGACTGTATTCACTTCTTTTTTTAGTAATTCCAATTTTTATTTTAGATTCAGGGGGAACATGCTCTTTTAGTTCCTCCTTTCTTACTCTCATCTATTTGTTGCCCCTCCTTCGTCGTTGACCCTTATCTTTTTACCACTGCAGAGTTTTTAATTTTAGTCAGCCTTACATATCTTTCCACTCATTCTTTAACCCACATTATTATGGCTTCTATTTCTGCTTCTTTCAAAGTTCACGAGTTGACTCCTGCTTTATCTGACACTGTAGTTTAAACTCTGTCCTTTCTGTTTCTCCGGCTGTAATCTCTTCTTATCCTTCTAACTATGCATTCTCAGCCTTCTTTATAGCTTCTCTTTCTGTTTCCTCTGTTTGAACAAGTATTCTCCAGTGATCAGTCCTCTGCATTCTTGCTACTTTTATCTTTGTTCCATTTCCAAGTAGTTTCTAGGAGTCCAAGGATTCACCAAGGAGATGTGATGGTATGAAGGAAAATAATGAGGACAAAGGGGGAATATGGCACATCTTCTTTGAACATTTATTTTTATTAAGATTTGGAGATAAATAGATTGTTTTATAACAAGACTTAAATGGATATATTATAAAATAAGAAGACAAAATTTACATAAAATTTTAAAATGAGACAGGAGGCATGAAGAAAAGTCAAAGTCGTTGCATATAATTTTAAGCCATGTCTCCAGAATCCCTGGGCATATTTTTTCATTATTGTCTATTATCACAAGTACATTTATGGAAAAACAAGTGTGCACAGAACTCATGTAAGATCTTGTTTTATGACTGATAAATTATATCAATAAACCTAATGAATTTTGAGTCCTAACTTCAAATCCCCAAATGTTTCCTAAATTTTAATGATTACTATTATTATTCTAATCATTCCTAAGCTGTTAATGCTAATTTGATAAGCACTATTGCACAGAATAGTACAGAATTGTCCTCTGGCAGGAGCAGGGCATTAAAGTAGGGGTGACTATCTATCTCTTTGTCCAAAAACCTGCTCTAGAGAGCTGGGAAAACAAGACACTTGGATCAGGAATGCCTAGTATGTATTTATGAACCAACAGTCATAAAATAGTACCACAAATTGTGCCATGGGACTGAGAGGTATCACCTAGGAGAGTGCACTGTTGCTCAACACAAGAAGACTTCCAGCCCTCCCTTGCTATAAAGTGGGTCTTCTGAGTTCATACAATGTTAGGAATCCCGCACTAGTATGTCATGCTGTAAGCATTCAAGTCGTGGTAGTTGCTTAAATTCCAAAGGCAATAAAGGCAAATACTAACCCAAAATATTGTGTCTGTTCCTGTGAGAACGAACCACTGGTTTATCTAGAATAGAATAGGCCTGATGTGGCCAACTCATCTTCTCAAGGACTGGTGCTATGTCAAGAGTTCATTGTTTTATTTCTTTTGCTGGAACATCCAACATCCATTGCCATGCCATTTCAGCAGCTCGTCAGCCTTGGTCAGTGGGAGTCCATGCTGTAGGACTTGTGTGTAATCTCCATCTCTGCCACCTTGGCCACATCGCTCATGTGCCTATCACACCAACGCTGGGGTGGCTGATGAAAGAAGCTGGCTGATATCAACTAACTAATCATTTTGTCTCCTTGGCTGCTTAGTGCCTTTCTGATGGTAGGTACTCTCAGGTGGCTGTTCATCTGTTATACAATGATACATTGTGCCTACTTCCAAATGCACATTCATATGCCTGTAGCCCAAACTCCTGCCTCTGGTCTTCCAATGCCTTTCTTTCCACATCACTGACCAGCCTGCCAGGCCATTTACACCTGTCCATGTGTCCATATATATTCTAACCTTGGCCAATTACCTTTTCTCACAAAATGGATAACCAGGGGCAATGCTCAAAGCTCTGGGCAGGAGCTTTCTTCCTTGCTATTGCCTTTCAAGATCACTGATGCAATGCCCACTAAACCAAGAGTCAGCTTGGTGGGGAGTTCTCGAGTTAGTATTACCTGTCAGAGTATCCCTCAGTGACCCCACCTGACTGGTTTTTATGCCCTTACCTCACTTTGTTATAAGATGTAGTCTGCCCAAGGAAGAATGAGACCTTAGGTCAGGTGGTTCCTTGATGCTGAGGCAGATCCTGAAGAAGCTGATGGCTGGAGGATGTCTGCTAATTCCTGTCCCCTGTGGTCGGTAGCAAGTCCTTCCTGAAGGGTAATATCAACAGTGCATCTCTCGGTCTACCACTCCTTTTCTTAACACAATGCCTGGAATATAGTATATTTTGAATGTGTATTTCTTTTCTAAGAAACACAAAAACATGGCCACAGTGACTTCTTCTATTTTCTTAGTATGAAAAGATCTCTAAAGTTAAGTGGTTACTTGTGTTGGTTCAATACATCAGTAATATCTACAACTTTCTTGACATTATCCTCATGGTTGCAAAGTGGCAACTATCACATTCCAGGCAGGAATGAGAAAGTGATTACTTATGTTGGTTCAATACATCAATAGTGTCTTTAACTTTCTTGCCATTATCCTCATAGTCACAAGCTGGCAACTATCACATTCCAGACAAGAATGAGAAAGGACATTGCAGTATGTTGCCCTTCTTTATCAGGAAATCCAAACCTTTTTAAGAATTCTGCAGGAAAACTTCCTTTTCTTAGGCCTCTTTGGGCAGAACTAAGATACACTAGAGCTTCCAAGAATGCTGAGAATAGGATTGTCAAGATTAATTTACACCAATAAAAATTTACTGCTTGGATGTAGACATAATGCTCCTTCTCAAAATGAAAAAAAAAATCACATGAGAGGGCTGCTAGCCCGAAAAAAGGAAAGGAAGTTGAACATCAGGTAAAACACTAACAATATCTGCCCACTTAATATATATTTATTGAATAGGGAATGATTTTTTGTTGTTGTCATGCAAATAATTCCTCCAACAGGAACAAGTTTGACTAAATCATTTCTGAGGTCATTTCAAGCTCAGTCTTGAACTAAAGGAAACATTAAAGGCCATCCATAATTAACAAAAAGAAATATCTTAATTATGGCAAACCATCAAGACAGCCAGGAAAAAATAGAGAAAAATTCTTTAGCATCATAGCCAGACTCATTTGGTATCCCCAAAGTAATCTTCAGGCAGCCATTGACTTTCAGAGCAGAGCTGCTGAGGCAAGGGTAAGCCAAAGAGGAATAATAACCACTCTGTCTTTCCAGTGGATCAGGGAAATAATGATCAGCTGTAGGGTCTATGAAAAGCCTCAATCTTACCACCTTTAACGACCCACCCCCGCCTTCCTCCCCACCCCTGACGGATTCCCCTGCTCAAAATCTGACGTAAGTTGGTTCCTTACCATGGCAAGCTGCCCAAGATTTCTGGGAAGTATGTTTAAACAGGAGTCCTGCCAGGGCTGAAATCAGCAGTGCTTCTGTGTAGCCTGCAATGTAAGCTGTAATTAGGGATATTGAGATCCCTGAACTTTTAGGCCAAGTAAGTGTGTATGTATAGGGTGGGTGTATACACACACACACATTATTATGTGTGTGTGTGTATATACTTGTGTATATAAAATTGTATATATACAACAAAATTACATAATTATATAAATATATAACTACATATATAATTTCCTATTCATTTATTAACTTAAAATATGAAAAAAAAGCAAAGAAAACAAAAGAATTTGTTAGTTTGATGGAGTGTGGCAATCTTCCCAAGTCTGTTTTCTTTCTCCTCTATTTTCAATCATTTATTAACTCATTTATGCATTCTTTCCATTAAAGAACTATTCTTGGGTCAAGAGAGGCTAGCAAGATAAATACAGACTGCATCCTCACAGAGCTTATGGTGAAAGGCTGACTTTAACCCAATGTTTAACATCATTTTTCGATGACATCTACTCTTTTTCCTCCTTCTGCTTTTCCTATTCTTCACTATTTCAGGGTTGAAGTAAAATATTGCCTGCTGGGATGATATAGTTGAAGAAGTAGGAGCTAGGGAATAAAAAGATTTTGATTGGAATTCCAGCTGAACCACTTGCAAACTATTGGACTTTCAGCAATTTACTAAACCCACATCAGTTCCTTTTTATTTTTCATCTGAGCAGGTGCCCAGTGATTTATTCACATACTGATATACCCCTTTTTCATTCTTCATTTCCTCAGCTGTACTTTCTTAAGCCACCCCAAAACTTGTTGGTAATTTCTCATGAAGTCATCTCTCTTCTTGGCATACAGAGATATTCATTGTATCCTAATGACTCCGTTCTTTATTTGTTAAACTTAGTAAAATTGTATTGCGGAATAACACACATACAGAAAAGTATACAAATCGCATATGTGCAGTTTTATGGATTTTCATAAACTTGAACAAACCTGTATAACCAGCATCCATATCATAAAATTGAACATTATCGGCTTCCCAGAACCCCTTGTACCCTCATCTGATCTCTGCACCTGAAAAGTAACTATTATTCTAATTTCTAACACCAAGATTACTTTTAACTCTTGCTAAAATCTGTATTAACAGGATTATACTGTAGGCACTTTTTTGCTTAGGGCTTCTTTCACTAACTTAATGTTTATAAGATAAATTAATGTTGCTGACTACAGTTGCATCTTTCATTCTCATTGCTATATAATGTTTTATCATATAAACATATCACAGTTTGTCTATCTGTCCTTCTGTGGATAAATATTTATGTTATTCTACTTCAAGACCATTATAGTGTTGCTGTAAATATTCTCAAAGATGATTTTCTTTTGTTGATATATGTCGACAAGTTTTCATTTAGGTACCCAGGACTGAATAACTGGGTCATAGGATATGAAAATGTCCAACTTTATTCAACACTGCCAAACAGTTTCCCAAAGTGTTTGCAACAACATATGCTCCCGCAGGCAGTGTGTAAGAGTTTCTGTTGCTCAACATGGTCACTAACTTTAGATATGTTCGCCTTTTTCATTTGAACCATTCTGGTTAATGCATAGTGACATTGCATTTTGATTTTAACTTTCACTTCCCTGATGACTAATGGAGCTGAACAACTTTTCTTAAGTTTATCGGTGATTTAAATATACTCTTATGAAGTTTCTATTCAGGCTTTGTGCCCAAGTTTTGCTATTGAGTTGTCTGTCTTGTACTTATTGACTAGTAGCAATTCTTTATATATTTTGGATATAAATCATTTGTTAGCATGTGTATTGCAATTATCTACCCTTACCCTGTGGCTTACCTTTGGTTTTGACTCATTTTGTTCATTATTGAATATTTCGCAATATCCTGATGTTGTGAAAACATCAGTAAAATCATGCCTCTGCATCTTCTTTTCTGTGAAAATTCAAATGTGTTCATTATCTTCTCTAAACCTCAGCTTCCTATATACAAAATGAAAATAAAGACCTCTGCATAACCTACATGATATTGTTTTTGGGAGAAACAAGTAGATACTACATGTGCAATAGTTTGAGAATTTATACAGTATTTAGGTTACAAATTATAACTATGGTTTAATCATCTTTATGGATTACTTTCATTACTATTAGTAGTCATTAAGTTGTCTCCAGAGAAAGAAATAATCGAGTTTTGTGCTGTGTAGAAAAATAGAATAGGTAGAAATCCTGTGAGAGTGATATCCTTGTTCGTAGCTGTGGGATAAAGAACTTTTGGTTATGGCACCTATACAGGAATAGAATCTCGTAAGACTGATGTAATTCTCCCAGATATGAGCCTCAGCACTTACATAATAAATATTTTTAGAACCTAATATTCTTTATTTCTCATTTTTTCTAAGTTCTGTTACTTTCAAATGAATATATCCAATTAGGCAAAAATATCTTCCCCAAGAAAGTAGTGCCATTCTCCAGGAACCTGGAATGGACCTATATCAGAATAAGGTTTTTAATCTATTTTATTCCCACAAGGCAAGTAGCAGTTGACTTTTCTTGAGAACTTAGTGATTTAGGACTGTGGGAGATAAAGGAAATATTTAATTAATAAGAGGTCAGATGCTGACACTTTGGGATAATCTCATCCTGCCTCCTACTTTCATACCTGGGAAAACTGAGGCTATGAGAGAGAATTACATACCTAAAGAGGTACCTGAAGTAAGGGAAGGACAAAAGACTAGAATTATGCTTTAGCTATTCTGGAGGGAGCCTCTGCATCTGGAGGCAGGGTCTGTATCTGTTTTATTCATAGCTATAGTATGTGGTGCATCAACACAATACCTGTCCATCAGCCTGCCTGCTACTTTTTAAACACAAAACTCATTCCCATCTTCAAGGAGAACTAACTTAATAAACACTTAGCTCTTAAAAATACATAACATAACAAAAACAACTAATTGTACAGGAAATGTACACAGCTGGGAAAATTTGTACGAATAATCATTTGTACTTATGAGATCCTACTCATGTTCCTCGGAGAATCCTTCCAAAACCACCCACACCTTAAAATAAGAGTTAACTTGTATTCTCATAGCAATGTTCTTAATTCTATCACAGTAGTGTGTATTGTACTACCTCATGTTATACATAGCTATTCATGTTTTTAAATCCACTAGACTGTGACTAATACAGACCTTGGTAAAATAATGTACATTTTAGTAAATAGTATTTCCACTTCTTATTCTGAGCCTTTAGGAAAAAAAAGTCAGACTTTGGTGTGGCCTGGCTGTGGTCAAGTGAACTAGGTACCTGGTAGGTGATCCATAAAGAGCTGTTACAGGAGTGATTTAATCAACCAACAAATATTTAATGGTTGATTTGTATACTACTCTAGTATCTCAATCTATATTCCCAGTGCTACTCAACCAAGGAAAAATGTGTCCCCTTCCCCCAGGAGAGATTTAGATATTTTTGGTTTCCACAATTGTGGGGGAGCGGATGGGAGTACTGAGTTTATATAGGCATCTAGTGGGCAGAGATCAGGGATGCACAGGATAGCCCATACAGCAAGGACTTATCGGGCCCAAAATGTCAATAGTGCCGAAGCTGAAAAACCCTGCTATGTATCCATTGTGACTAAAGTGTTATCTAATGGCTTGCATAGTCCAGAAGAAAGACTATAATTGGTTTAATCAGGAGATACATCTCCTTTACGGGGAAGAAGTATGCAATTACGCAGCTCTCTTTCTTTAAACCTTGAAGTAAATGAGCCAATCAGCCTTGTTCATCTGTGGAGATTCAACAATGAGTGTTCTGATCCAATCAAGAGGTTACCTTCGAATCATTTAGGTCATTGAACAATTGCTTACTGTATGCCTAACAGTTGCCTATCACTGTACTAAACTAAAAGACAAGGCAAAATAGAAACAATTTCCATGGAATTACTGCTTTCCCCTTTTCAAAACACTTTTACTTTGTGATCTCACAGCTCCACTTTAAGATAAGAACATGTATTATTGGCCCAATCTGACAAGTGAAGAAACTAAGACACAGAGCTATAAATAAATAGAGCCCCTATCTGCCAAAGATTAGAATTCTCTCACTAATATAAATGTGAAACCATTGCTTGTATAAAATTGGCAACAAGCAACACAATGAAACCTATTAAAATGGCATGACCACTTTGTCGTTGCCTATTTGGAGTCAAAAAAGTGGTAAAGGAAAGCAACACTAACTCTTCCTCGGGCACCTCTTTGGTAAAACCACCCATTGCAATCAGGATTAAGAAGCTCAGCTGAACTAACTAGTCCTAGAAGGTTCTCCCTATCTGGGTGGATCTGATGGTCCCATTAAGATCAGCACACCTCAGCATAATTGAACTAGTTTCTGTGAGCTATCTTATAAGACTTTATCATTTAAAATAAGTACAAGCAGACATAAAAATAATAAATGCACATTTTAGTAAATAACAGGCCTTATTTTTCTGAATTTATTGATGAAGAAACTAAGGCTCTTAGCAGTTAGATGACTTGCCCAAGGCCACAGGTTTGCATGGTGGTGATTACATGACATGGCCTTTTGAAACTGACGCTTTTGTTCCTGAACTCCCTCCTCTTTTTAAATCATCATTACCACTTCTCTACCCACCACCTTAATTTTCTTTAGCCCAAAAAAAAAAAAAAAAAAAAAAAAGCTGGTAGAGGGAAGCACAAACTCAGAAAACAGAAAAGTATGATACCTCCAGGGATTTTTTATGACTCACTAAAATAACTAAATGCATCCTCTGGGAAACAGAGTCAGAGTAAAGAATGTGGGAAGATATTCTCCTTCCTCTGAACCGACTGGATGTGACATTCTCTGATTGACATTCTTCGATTCCCACGGGGAGAGCAGAACTCTGTGTTCCCTAAGTATGGAGCCCTGAGATGAGAGGCATCTTTATCTTTTCCGAGAAAAAATGGGATCACTATGACCAAAAAAATAGCCTTTCCTCTACCAAGTGGCACAGTTGAGACAAGGAAATGTTCCCTGCAAAGCAAGCCAACACCCACAGATTCCAAGCCTGGCTGCAGTCAAGAGGACCAGGCACACTGAATTCTGGTCATTGCATCTGCTAGGGTAGATGGTCCTTGATTCAATTTCAGACCATATTTATCAGCCTCAACAATAATTTGATATATGAGACACATATAATTACACAGTAAATTTTATGTTTTTAATTGAGTTACTCATAATATGTATTCCCTAATGGGGTTTTGAGAATACAGAGTACTAACAAGTTGAATCATGGCTATTCTTCTCAGGATCATCTCTGATACAGGAGCATTATTACACTCCTATAGCTTGGGGGATAGTGTGTGATCAGTAACGGTGTTATGTTTACGGAGCAAGGGAATTTTTCATTTTCTATAATAATATCAACAACAATTGAGAGCCTCTCATGAAACTATACTAGTACTAGAGAGAGGAGAAGAATCAGACACAATTTCACTCCCATAAGATAACTGACTATTTGATTCTATTAAAGTAATCATTGTAATTACTTATCATGTATGGGGTTCTGTGCTACACACAAAAGGTATAAAGAGGAATTTGAGAAGCAATTTCTATGCTGAAAGAGAGACAAATCTGCTCCTAAATAACTTCATACCATGGTGATAACACCATAGTAATTGCTTGCACAAAGTGCTATGTTAGCACAAATGTAGGAGTGACCGATTCTACAAAAGTTATTAAACAAAGGTTGTGAAACAAATGTAACAAATGTTTGAGGCTGTTGGGATTGCCAGTAAGACCAATAAGTCTTAGTCCTATAAGATGGTCTTCCAAACCCTAACTCAATGACCAGTGGTTGATTCAGTGACCACACAGACACACAGACTTATTTAACTACCACCCCATCAAGGCACAAGATTTGTTTCATTGGGAAAGTTTTTTTTTAGGGCTATTGTATTCAGTTCTCTGCTTTCATTTCATAAACTGAGGTCAGGAAGCCAGTCCAGAATATGAGTAACTCTTAAGTCTTATAAAATTTCACAAGAAGGAAAGATAATTGCATGTGTGTGCAGGACTAGATTTAAGGGAGGCGACAGTCTTACTAGTCTCAATGGAGACAATGACTGAAACTGTTACTACTCAGTCTCTGCTTCTTCCGGAACAGCTGAGCAAAAGCGTTCTGACATTTAGTCTTTTAAGCCTAGATCGGCATTATTTCATCTAACTGATCAAGAAGTGTATAAAATGATGTGGCCTTATGTAGTAAACCTTTAGTCTCTGGCCTCTTGAGACCAGTTAAACCTTCCCAATATCCCATGATCCATCAATAAATATCACTGCCAGGCCTTAACTTATATTAAGCACTGGGGAATCAATAACAAATGAGCCATAATCCCTGTCTTCCAGCATTGCACACTTCAGGGAAGAGAAAAGTACCTAAACTGGTAATTAAAATTTTGATTCCAGGGTGCTTCATGAACTGAGGAAGGGTTCAGATTGCAGGCCCTGGAGAGCTGAGAGGTAGAAGGAAGACTTCCTAGATGAAGTAGTATCTAAGCTAAGTCCTGAAATACACGAAGGAGAATCTAAGTGAAAAAGGCTTAGAGAAGGGTGCATTTCAGGCAAAGGAAGCAATAAAATCAAAGGCCCAAGAAGGAGAAAAAGGCAGGGTGCTGTCAGGACCCTAAAAAAGTTCTGAATAGATGGAACACAGCAGGGAAGACATGAATGATTGGGAGTGGAAAGAGATACTGCTAGAATTGTATGCTAGTCAGTTTATGTAAGTTCAGATTTATTTCAAAGGCAGCAAAACTTTGAAGGTTTTTAATACGGTAGTATATGAGTGTGGTGTGTGTGTGTGTGTGTGTGTGTGTGTAAAGAGTACCCCAAAGGCTGGGGAAAAGTGGATTAGTGGGGATCAAGACTAAAGTTAGTAGACAAACTGAGAGGCTGTTTTGTGTCCCAGAAAGGAAATGATGGAACATTGAAATAAGAATGGCAGTGTATTAGAGACACATTAGTGTAATAAAGAATCGTCAAGGACTTGAAAAGGAGAATTGGCAGTTGATTGGATGTTGAAACCAAAGGAAAGGGAAGACTCGAGGATATTTAAGTTTGGATTTAGAAATTGGATAGATAATGGTCCTATTTACTGAAAGCAGTAATACTTCATTTTTAAATGGTTTTTTTTTTTTTTGCTTTTTTCCACTCAGAAGCAGGTTGTTACTTGAGTAATTTAGCAAATAACTAATCATCTAAATTAAATGATTGCTCTACAAAAGTGATTAAATACTGGTTTTCTCTCTATTACTAATTGTATTTATTATATATGAGGCTGCTCAGGAGATTGTAGTTTGATCTAAATTGTAAATTGTACACTTATGCTGTTTGGCAAAGATAAAAACATGCAGGAGAATCTATGAGTACTGAATAAACAACTGTTAATTGACATATGCAAGACTATTGGCAAGTCCTTCCACACACACATACTTAACCCAGAGTATTGCAAGGTGCTGTGAAAAAATGAATTAAGTAGAAGAGCTTTGGCTACCTGTGCTTTTTGGGCCCTAAGAAATTATTGCCGAGACCAATGTCATAGAGATTTTCCCCCTTTCTAGTAGTTTTACAATTTTAGGTCTTACATTTAAGTCTTTAGTTCATTTGAGTTGATTTCTGTATATGGTGTTGAGATAAAGATAAAAATCTCTTTCTTCTTCAGCTATCCAATTTTCCCATAGCAATTTATGGAGGATACTTTCCTTTCCCCATTGTGTGTTTTTGGTGCCTTTGTTAACAATCAGTTGATCATAAACATGTGAATTTACTTCTGGGCTTTCTATTGGTCTATGTGTCTGTTTTTAATGCCAATATCATGCAGTTTTGATTACTATAGCTTTGTAGTATATTTATAATGTTTGTTTCCATATTTTCAGTACCCATCTCAAACAAGTGTCCATCTGGGGTTCCTAGAACAACAGTTCTGGAACCAAGTTATCTTTTCGCCTGATGTTATGTTACCTAATTCTGGTTTCTTTGTTATATATATACAGGAAAGAAGCTGGACACAGTCACACAATATATGATTTCATTTATATGAAATATCTGGAATAGGTAAATCCACACAAACAGAAAGCAGATTAGTGATTGCCAGGGGCTATGGGAAAGGGGGAAAGGGAGTAACTGCTTAACCGTTTTGAAGTTTTCTTTTGGAGTAACAAAAATATTTTCAAGCTAGAGAGACATGGTGTTTGTACAACATTATGAATGTAGTAAAGTCACATGATTGTTCACTTTAAAATGGTTAATTTTATGTTAAGTGAATGCCACCTCAATATACCTTTTTAAAAATATGCACAGGGGAGAAATAATCATGCCAAAGACAAAAGCTCCCACTTCCCAGTTCTCATCTAAACCTGAGGTATATTTGATTTCTGGTCTTCCTCCACACTTTCAGGAGATCATCATTTCCTTACACAAACATAATGTTAAGCCTGACAAATCAATGTGACAATGAGAGAAATAGTTGAAAGTTTCAACTATGTATAAAGTTATGTAAATAACTTTAAAATTATAAAGTAAATAGCAGGTTCCTTTTTAACCTTTAGTCTTCATGCTATAAAATCTCTTTGACAAGTTAGTGATTTCATGTGGGGAGGGGCATCTATGAATATGTCGATGTTCCTGTCTGGAAGTTTTGTTTTCTTTCTCTTAAAGTCATGTTTTCCATTGTCTTGCAGATCTTTTAGCCAAAGCTAGGGCATTTGTTGTGGGGATCACCTTATGACCTCTCCTCCCATAGTAAGCTGTCCCAGTGGCTCTCCAAGGACATGCTGCATTTACAGCGTATCCATTTCAAAGATTGACTAATTGCTCCACAGGCTGCAAAAAGTGCACTCTCAAATCATAAAAGGGAAACATTCTGGCTTTTCCCAGGCCACAAAGCATGACCAAGTTGATTAGGACTCATAATTCACACTGCCGATACCTGAGCTTGATCCTTCGAGAAACAGCTGCCTTATAAAAGCAGAGATAGAGAACATATATCACACTGTTCAGGCAGCCATAGTCACAGCTTTGCATCCACAATAAACGGCTTCTGTCCTGTCTGGCCAGGGCTGCACTGGAAATGAAACAATAAGAGTGGGAAATAGCCTTTATTTATTGAGTTCACTACCCTACACATCAAATCAAAGCCCAGCCTACACAGTTCACAGAATCCAAAGAACGAACAATGAAAAACACTTCGGTGGACAAGTGATCTGTTCCCAGGAGCTGGCACTGAACATTCTCCCCACAAGATATCTGTCAGTGTCCAGATCTCCAATTTTGGAGTGAGGAAGCAATCAGTGCTCTGCCATGACACACACCATTTAGGGATGATGGGCCTCGCCGAAGCCTGTTTGAGTCCTTATGGCTCAAAAAGGAGCCACTGCTTGCAATTAGAAGGTAATAAAAAGAGGCATCATGATAAACATAACAAAAAGGAATGTTTTGTGGTCATATGTGTCAAGCTGGGAGATACAGAGTGAAAGAAACTGTTTCATAGCTTAGGGGATAGTCATATTCTGTGGGAAAATCAGGTGAGTGAATGCTCTTCTGGAGAAGATAGAGCCCATCTTGGAATTTATATGTTGTGATAAGTCTGTCTCTTGCTGACAAGGAGCTCTAAAGTGACACTATGTATCAGTAGGTTGGACAAACAAGCTTTGGAATTGCCCAGATGTTGCTTTGAATCATAGCGCTATACTTCATTCATTCATTCAGTCATCCAATATGTATTTCCAAGTGGCTACTGTGTGCTTAAGGATCAAGCAGTGGATGAGCTAGGACCTTCCTCTCAAGCTTGTCACCCAGGGTGTATTGAACAAGAAAGCTGGCATCATAATACAGCTGAGAAGTGCTTTGATGAGACATGACACAAGGTGGGACTATAAAGGAGAAGGAATTGACACAGGAGGGCAGGCCAGGATTCCTAGAGAAACTGACATCTAAGCGGAGGCCTGAAGGCCAAATAGAAATTAGCAAATGGAAATTAGTACATGGAGATGTAAGAGGAAACAAAGTGTGTATGAAAAGACCCAGAATATAACAAGGATCAGGGGTTCAGAGAAAAACAAAATGGGCCTGGACTCGGTAGCATCATGAGAAAGAGTTCTTATAGGCAGAAGGCAAAAAGACTTATGAATTGTATGCAGAGAAGTGACACAGGAACATAAACTTTAGGAAAATGTTACTAATCAAAACATAACTTTTAATAAACCACTTAATCCCACTAAGCCTCAGTTTTCAGTATGGATAAAACTATCTACTTTTCTTTGCAAATTAAATGAGATAATGTATATAAATTGCTTACTGCCTGAATCCTCGAAACTACTCAACAATAACCATAACAAAATATATGAATTGAAATTTGAAATAACTTTTGACCTTTGTTTTCTGTACAACTTCTACTGTTTTATAAAATTTTTTTTTTTTTGGAAATTCAGGTACAAAGTGGTTAATTTAATATTTCAGCTTTTGGAGAGTTGGAGAGATTCATTTCTTCAATCAATTATTCAATATGTTTAGTAAGCATCTTTTTTGTGCCGCTCACTGAACTTGCCATTGGAGATGTAATGATGAAAATGTTGATTCAATGACGTTTCCATTAGAAGAAGCAGTTGCTTAAAATAAGTATCGAGCAAATTGAGTGGGGCAGTGTTGTTTGGGGTTTATTGCAGAGGCTACCAGTTGCCTCTCAAATGAACAGAATTCTCATTTTTGGTGTTGATACTGTTCTGTTTCATGACCTGGGTGTTGTTTACACAGATGGACTTCCTTTGAGAAAATTTGTCAATATATACACTTAACCTGGGCATATTTATCCGGCTAAAAAGATTACATTTGTAAGACTCCCTTACAGCTAGGAATGTAATATTACTGAGTTCTAGCCAATAAAGAATAAACACAGGCCAGGTGTGGTGGCTCACACCTGTAATCCCAGCACTTTGGGAGGCCGAGGCGGGCAGATCATGAGGTCAGCAGTTCGAGACCAGCCTGACCAACATGATGAAACCCCATCTTTAAAATACAAAAATTAGCCGGGCATGGTGGCGCACATCTATAATCCCAGCTACTCAGGAGGCTGAGGCAGGAGAATCGCTTGAACCCCGGAGGCAGAGGTTTCAGTGAGCCGAGATAGCACCATTGCACTCCAGCCTGGGTGACAGAGTGAGACTGTCTCAAAAAAAAATAAAATAAAATAAAAAAATAAACACAGATGCTGAGTGGTATTGCCGGTAAGTCTTTTTAAAGGAATATGGAAGTGATCTTGCCCAACTGCCTCCTCAATCCTGAGACCAGGAAACACATATGATGTGTATGTAGACTATCTTGAATTATGAGGACAAAAATAATATCCTAAGGATATTTGAGAGGTTAGCTAGAAAAAGCCTTGGCCCTGCCTGACAACTTTTCACAACTCCTATGCCTCCAGATTTAGTTTACATGAGAAAGAGTGGGAAAAAGTGATCTTTTTTTTTTTTTTTTTTTTTGAGACGGAGTCTTGCTCTGTCGCCCAGGCTGGAGTGCAGTGGCATGATCTCGGCTCACTGCAACCTCTGTCTCCTGGGTTCAAACAATTCTTCTACCTCAGCCTCCTGAGTAGATGGGATTACAGGTGCCTGCCACCACGCGCAGCTAATTTTTGCATTTGTAGTAGAGACGGGGTTTCACCATGTTGGCCAGGCTGGTCTCTAACTCCTGACCTCAGGTGATCCTCCACCCTGGGCCTCCCAAAGTACAGGCATGAGCCACCGCACCTGGACAAAAGTGATCTTTTTAAAAGCAGTTACTTTGGGTTTTCCTGTTAACTCAGCTGAAATTAATACTAACCCACACAGGGTTCAAAGTTGAATTCTGTTCAACCCTTGCTTTCACAGCCAAGAAAACCCAGGTGACTTTTTAAAAATTACCTGCAAGAGCACTAGAAACAGCGGAACACTCAGAGTCTTATATTAAATTCTGGCTTCTTTTTTTTTTTTTTTTTTTTGACAGGGTCTCACTCTGTCACCTAGGCTGGAGTTCATTGGTGGCGGTCTCAGCTCACTGCAACCTCCGCCTCCCAGGTTCAAGCAATTCTCATGCCTCAGCCACCTGAGTAGCCAGGATTACAGGTGCGTGCCACCATGCCTAGCTAATATTTTGTGTTTTTAGTAGAGACGGGGTTTTGGCATGTTGGCCAAGCTAGTCTCGAACTTCTGACTTAAAGTGATCCATCCGCCTTGGTCTCCCAAAGTGCTGAGGTTACAGGCATGAGCCATGGCACCCAGCATGTCTGGCTTTTTTATTGTTTAATTGCAACTCCACATTCTCAAACATAATATGGAGATTAAAAGTCTGTGTTTTCTCCATTATTAGATCTCTTTCCTGGCAGTAGCCCAGTCTGAATCTAGTTAACTTAAAAAAAAAAAAAAGGAATTTATTGGAGTGCTGACAAAGATCTCACAAAATAAATTGATAGGCTAGTATCCAAGCTTAGAAACATAGCAAAAATCAGAGTCAAAAATCAAAATAGGATCCAGGCAACGAGAGCCAGTCTATCGTCTCATTAGAGTGCCATACCTAAAATGAGGGACTCCATTTTTCTCTGCTGTGAGTCACTTGATTCCACACACAAAGTTCTGGGAGAAAGAGTGTGATTGACTCAGCATAGATCAAAACCCCCAGGGCTTCTTTGAAGCAGTGAGAGAAAGAGTCTGGAGGGAGGAGAGTATACTAGCCTTCAGGGACCCCTAGTTCTCTATTAGAAGGGCAGTGGACATTGATTTATAGTCCACCGCGAATGTACAAAACAGGGGCTAGTTAGGTCCCTCAAATTAATGGATGCTAGATGGTCATAAATTAACAAATATCCACTCTTTCTACTTCACAAGACTGTTGAGAATGGAGTAAATTAGACAAAAAACACTGAAAACTGAAACCCACTATGCAAATATTCATTGCTGTCATTATTATTATTCTTGTTATTAATATCAGAATTTATGAAAAATAAAATATTTTTTAAATTATGGTCTTTTTACATTTTGAGGCATCCCCCCCTTTATTAAAGAAATCATTTTATTAAGTATTAAGCACTAAAGTAGTGGCCTGTCTCTCAAATTATTAGTAGACAATGGGTGTAAATAATGTTGACAACCATTAAGTAAAAAACAATTCTCATTTTTACACCAGTTTGGAAGGTCATATTTCATATTATGTAGGCTTTAAAGAGGATCATAGAGAATGAGCCAATGTAAATTTCTAGACAGAAATCGTCACTTAGAAAGGAATTCTTAGCAGAGAGCTTTGAGTGAATGAATAGCTTCAGAGAGAATTACAAAATCCTGAAATTTCACATAACTATTTGGTTTGCTGCATGTAAAAGTATATATATAGACACACACACACACAGAGAGAGACAGAGAGTGTCAATACCTTTATCATTTTCAGTTGTTGAAAGATGCACGACCCTAAAAACACCAAGAATCATTAATTTTTAATGCAAAGGGAATTCCTGCAATATGAAATCAGAAATATCTGGATTCAAATTCTGGATATCCACCAAAAGTTCAAAACTGTGCTAATCAATGTAAACCATTCTATACCAACGTAAACTCATAAACCATTCCTTATTCTTCAGGAGCTTAGACTCTCACATGAAAGATAAGAATAGGTATGTCAATTAAAATACCTTGGGCTACAAATAGCCCAAATAACCAAACTGAAGTTAGCTTAAACAATATGGAAATGGTTTGTGAAGTTCCTGGGAATAGACATTGAGAGGTGAGGCAGATTTCAGAGTTGGCTGAATGCAATGGCCCTCCTTGCATTACTCCGTGGTGCTCTTGGCTTGGCCTTCCTCTCTGTTTTGGCTTCTTCTTTAGGCTAACATCTCTTGTGGTTACAAAATGGCTACAGATGTCCCAAATTGAGTGGACAAAAATAATATCCATACAACTGCATATCATTCATTGTTCAGCTTTTCCCCACTCAGAGAACCCTGCACAATTAAGTAATCCATACATATCTCATAATAAAGAATTGATTGGACAAATGTATGAAGCGTTAAATAATCATCCATGACAGGTGTGAGGAAATGAGCATTTTAGAAAAAATGTATAATAGATCAAAGAAAGAAATTATAAGTTCAGGGGACACAGAAAACTTCTAAAGAATCACATGCTTTGAATAGATAAAGGCTAGCAGACATAGCATTCCAGGCATATACAGTTGGCAGTTTGTTTAAAGTAAATAAATTCATAAATGAAAAAAAAGATATGCAATTTCAGGGAAACTTTCCATCCATTCCAAGTGGTTTCATATTTTGAGTTGCAGCAGTAAGAAGTTACTAGGACATTGGAAGTTTCCATGGAAACTTGTATCCTGCAGAATCTCAAATTACCTCATGCAGTAATGATCATGACCAACTAGGGTAGTAAGATTAATACATATGATGAAATTGAAGCTTAAAATTTTTCACACAATGAAACCTCATTATATTTTTTATTCTCCACTATTTTTATAGTTCTTTTAAATATTCATTGAGTGCTTTCCATATGTTGAGCTCTGAGTTAGGTACTTTCAAGTGATTTAAAAAAAAAATCACAATAAGGTTATTATCATTATTTTTACTTTTTACAATTTAACTAACAAATAACCAACTAATAAGTATCAGAGCTGGAATTATAATATACGAATGAATATATATGAGTTAATTTTAACTATTTATATTCTATGTAAAAGATTAAACTACTTTTAACTATACTAAAAGTAACACTTTAAACAGGAGCAAATGTTATAATGATTAAAAATAACTTTAGGCTAGTTATGTGGGAAAATCTACTAGCTATTTCCAGTACCCTTCTTCTAGGCAATTTTTGGATAACAGAAAAACACTTAAAGAATATATGGGCATACCTTGTTTTATTGTGCTTTGCTTTATTGTGCTTCGCAGATATCACATGTTTTACAAATTGAAAGATTGTGGCAACCCTGTGCCAAGCAAGTCTATGGGCACCATTTTCCAACAGCATGTGTTTGCATTGTGTCTCTGTGTCACATTGTGGTAATTCTCACAATATTTCAAACTTGTATTATTATTATATCTATTATGGTGTATTAGTTTATTATCCATTGCTATGAAGAAATACCTAAGACTGAGTAATTTATAAAGAAAAGGGGTTTAATTGGCTCACAATTTTGCAGGCTTTACAGAAAGCATGATGCTGGCATCTGCTAGGCTTCTGGGGAGAGCTCAGGAAACTTACATTCATGGCAGAAGATGAAGGAAGCATGTCTTACATGGCCAGAGCAGGGAGAAGGGAGTGGTACCACACACTTTTAAACAATCAGATCTCTCAGTAACTCCCTGACTCAGCATTGCCATGACAACACCAAAGGGAATGGTGTTCAACCATGAGAAACTGCCCCACAATTGAATCACTTCACACCAGGCCCCACCTCCAACACTGGGGATTACAATTCGACATGAGATTTGGGAGGGACACAGATCCAAACCATATCATATGGTGATCTATGATCAGTTATCTTTGATATTACTCTTACAATTGTTTGGAGCACCACAAATCACTTTCATCTAAGAGAGTGAACTTACTGATAAGTGCTGTTTGTGTTCTGACTGCTCCACCATCTCTCTCCCTCTCCTTGGGCCTCCCTATTCCCTGAGACACAACAATATTGAAATTAGACCAATTAATAACCCTACAATGAACTCTAAGTGTTCAGGTAAAAGGAATAGTCATGCATCTCTCACTGTTAATAAAAAACTAGAAACGATTAAGGTTAGTGAGGAAAGCTGAGATAAGTCAAAAGCTAGGGCTTTTGTGACAAACAGCCGAACTGTGAATGCATAGAAAAAGTTTTTGAAGAAAATCAAAAGTGCTACTCCAGTGAGCACATGATTGATAAGAAAGCAAAACAGCCTTATTACTAATATGGAGAAAGTTTTAGTAGTCTGGATGGAAGATCAAACCAGCCACAACATACCCTTAAGCCAAAGCCTTATCCAGAGCAAGGGCCAAACTCTCTTCAGTGCTACAAAGAATGAGAAAGGTGAGGAAGCTGCAGAAGAAAAGTTCGAAGCTAGCAGAAGTTGGCTGATGAGGTTTAAGGAAAGAAGCTGTCTCCATCGCATAAAAATGCAAATTGAAGCCACAAGGGCTGATGAAGAAGGTGCAGCAAGTGATCCAGAAGATCCAGTAAGCTAATTGATAAAAGTGGCTACATTAACAGATTTACAATGTAGACAAAACAGCCTTCTATCAAAAGAAGATGCCATCTAGGAAGTTCATAGGTAGAGAGAAAAAATAGTGCCTGGCTTCAAAACTTCAAAGGACGGGCTGACTCTCTCATTAGCAAATAATGCAGCTGGTGACTTTAAGTTGAAGCCAATGCTCATTTACCATTCTGAAAATCCTAGAGTCCTTAAGAATTATGCTAAATTTACTTCACCTGAACTGTATAAATGGACCAATGAAGCCTAGATGACTCCACATCTGTTTCAGCATGGTTTACCGGATTTTTTAAGCCCACTGTTCAGACCTACTGTTAATTTTAAAAGATTCCTTCCAAAATATTACTTTGTAATGACAATGCATCTGGTCATCCAAGAACACTGATGTAGATGTACAGGGAGATTAATGTTGTTTTCATGCCTACTAACACAATGTCCATTCCGCAGCCCATGGATCAAGGAATAATTTTGACTTTCAAATCTTATTATTGAAGAAATTCACTTCAAAAGGCTATAGCTGCCTGATTCCTCTTATGGATCTGGGCAAAGTAAATTGAAAATCTTCTGGAAAGGATTCAGCATTCGAGATGTCATCAAGTACATTGGTGATTCACGGGAAAAGGTCAGAATATCAACATTAATAGGAGTTTTGAAGAAGTAGACTCCAACCCTCATGGATGAATTTAAGAGGTTCTAGACTTCATTGGAGAAAGTCACTGCAGATGTGATGAAAATAGCAAGAGAACTAGAATTAGAATTGGAGTCTGAAGATGTGACTGAATTGCTGCAACCTCATGATAAAAATTTAATGAATGAGGAGTTACTTCTTATGAATAAGAAAAGAAAGTGATTTTTTGAGAGGGAATCTACTCTTGATGAAAATGCTACGAACGTGTCAACATGACAACAGAGTTTAGGATATTACCTCAATTTAGTTGATAAAGCACCATCAGAGTTTGAGAGGACTGACCAGTTTTGAGAGAAGTTCTGCTATATATAAAATGCTATCAAAAAGCATCACATGCTACAGATAAGCCTTTTGTGAAAAGAAGAATAAATTAATGCAGCAGACACCATTGTTTTGATATTTTAAGAAATTGCCACAGCCACTTCAACCTTCAGCAAGCACCATTCTGATCAGTCATTAGCTATCAACAGTGAGGCAAGACCCTCCACCAGCAAAAAGATTATGACTTGCTGAAGGCTCAGATGATTGTTAGCATTTTTAGGAACAAAATATTTTAAAATAAAGGTACCTACATTATTTTTAGACATAATGTTATTGCACACTTAGTAGACTACAGTGTAGTGTAAATATAACTTTTGTATGCACTGGGAAATCAAAAAATTTGTGCGACTCAATTTATTACAATATTCACTTCATTGCGGTAGTTTGGAACTGAACCCTCAATATCTCCAAGGTATGCCTGTAATTATTTTCTTGGAGACTATTGACAGTTCACATTTTCCTCTCTTAATAAAAAAAAAATGTGGTATACCAGGAAGGATTTTGGTTATGGTGCAAAGAGAAACACAAGTCCAATCTTAAATTTTGTAAGAATTACATAATTTATTTGAGCCACAGTTTTCATATCTGTAAAATAGAAGTTTTAATCACCACTATAGAGGATTGTCGTGGCCATGAAAGGAGATGGGATTAAAGTGACTTTTATGCACTCATAGGTACCTAAGAATTATTACCTCTCCTGTCTTGATTCAACTTGGCTTCTTTCCTGAATATTTCAAATTACAGAGAAGGCAAAGAAAACAAAACAATTAAGAGATGACTTTGTGTCAGGCACATGATTATTATTTCATCTTAATGAATATCGAGCTTATGAATTTAGAATATTTCAATGTGGCATTCTGGAAATGAGGAAATTAACAGTATTGTAGGGGTAGCTCATTTTATAAAACCACTGAACTGAGACATTTTTTGGCCTGTGTGTTGGGCTTCTAACTTTTCTGTTATGTTTGTCATAACTCTTTTTGTTTCAAAAGAGAAAAAAAATAACTCAAACTGACTTAAAACATACAGGAAATTTTATTTGCTTCACATAATTAAAAGTCCGGAAATAAGATTTAGGGCTATTTTTTAATACTTGGATACTTTCTATTTTTAAATATTTAATTGACAAATGAAAATTTTATATATTCAAGGTATACAATGTGATGATTGATACATATGTGCATCATGTCCTGATAATGACAATCCAATTAATCAACACATCTATCATCATTCATAGTCACCATTTTGTATATGTGTTGATGAGGACACTTAAAATACCCTCATCAAATTTCAAGTAAACAGCACGGTATTATTAACTATAGTCACCATGACGTACATTAAATGCTCAGAACTTAACTGAAAATTTATATCCTTGGACAGCACCCCTTTTCCCCATTTCCACCCCTGGTCACCACCCTTCTACTCTCTGCTTCTATGAATTTCACCTTTTTAGACTCCACATATGTAAATGAGATCATACAGCGCATGTCTTTCTGGGGCTATCTTATTTTAGTTAGCATAATTTCCTCCAATTCCATCCATGTTGTCACAAATGAAAGGATTTCCTTCTTTTTATGACTGAATAATATTTTATTGTATGCATACACACACACACACACACACACACACACACACACACACTACATTTTCTTTATCCATTCATAGATGATCAATGGATACTTAGGCTATTTTTGTATCTTGGCTATTGTGAATAATGCTGCAAAATATATGGGGGTGCAAACCTCTCATTGACATCCTGATTTCATTTCCTTTGGATATAAACCCATAAGTAGGATTGTTCAATTTTATGGTAATTTTATTTTTAATTTTTAAAGGAATCTTTATACTGTTTTTTATAATGGCTCCACCAATTTACATTGCCACCAACAATGTAAAAGGGTTCTCATTTCTCCACACTCGCAATTGATTCAGGGTTGGTTTGACTGACAGACTTAACAATATCACCAAGGATATGCATGTATGTGCATGTGTGCATGTATGTGTGTCTATTACTCTACTCTCACCTTTGCTGTGGGTTCAGTTTCATCCAAAGGCAGATAAACCCAAGGATGAATTGCCTATAGCAGTTCCAAGGTGTTCATATTCAAACACCATGTCTTCTCTTTTCTTACCTGTCTGAGAATAATAAGCAAGATTCTTACCTCAGTGCGCTTGGTAAATCCTCACCTTTCATCTAACTGGCTTAAATTGAGTCATGTATGCCCAGCTGGGACCCAAATCCTGTGCATCATAATTCCAAGAGCTAGCTGCCTTTGGTCTACATTACCTGAACCAATCACTCCACAAGACTGAAGGGATTACCCTGACTGGCTTTGACCATCAACACTTCCCCATGGAGCTTGGATGGGTTTAACTTCCCCAGTGATAAATGGGCTAATTAAAAAATACATGGATCTCTTAATTAAGAGATATATGGATTCATAATAAAAAGTCAAAAAACAATACATGTTGGCATGGTTTGGTAAAAAGGGAATGCTTATCCACTGCTGCTGGGAATGTAAATTAGTACAACCCCTACTCTACCTCTAGTGCAACAGTATGGAGAGTTCTTAAAGAACTTAAAGTAGATCTACCATTTGATCCAGCAATCCCACTACTGGGTATCTACCCAAAGGAAAAGAAGTCATTATATCAAAAACACACCTGTACATGTATGTTTATCACATCACAATTCACAATTGCAAAGCTATGGAACTGAGGCAGAAGAATAGGATCTGGGGCAGGGAATCTAAGGACTTCCTAGAACTAAATCAAACAAAAAAACCCCAACTTTCCATGACTAAGTAAATAACTCTGCAACTCTACTTCATCTATGACAGGAAATGTCCTCTTCATTTGCATAGGGTATACACCAAATAAATAACTTTATAACTTCACTTCAGCCTCTTCATTTACATAAGGCATATACCAAGTAACCAAAGGGAAACCTCTATAGGGTATTTAAACCCCAGAAAATTCTGTAACCAAGCTCTTAAGCCACTTGATCGGACCCACTCCCACCCTGTGGAATGTGCTTTTGTTTTCAATAAAACTCTACCTTTGTTGTTTCATTATTTCCTTGCTTTATTTATGCATTTTGTCCAATTCTTTGTTCAAAACGCCAAGAACCTGGACACCCTCCATCGGTAACAGAACCAACTTAAGTGCCCATTGACCAATGAGTGGATAAAGAAAATTTGGCATATATACACCATGGAATACTACTCAGCCATAAAAAAGGAATGAAATAATGTCTTTTGTAACACCTTGCATGGAGCTGGAGGTCATTATTCTAAATGAAGTAATTCAGGAATGGAAAACCAAACACTGTATGTTCTCACTTATAAGCGGGAGCTAAGCTATGGGTACACAAAGGCATACAGAGTGATGTAATGAACTATAAAGACTCAGAAGAGGGAGGGTGGGAGGGGCGTGAGGGATAAAACACTACATAATGAGTACGATATGTTATGCACCCACTACTCTGGTTGACAGGTGCACTAAAATCTCAGACTTCACTATACAATTCATCCACGTAACCAAAACCCACTTGTACCCCAAAAGCTATTGAAATTAATAAAAAATATACTTTTTAAAAAGGTGAAACTTAAAAAAAGAGACAGATGGATCCAAATACTATAAAAAGGGTGGAAAGGAAAATGATTCCAGATAGATAAAAAAACGTGTTCACCTCCATAGTCAGAGAGTTGATAAACTAGATAAGACAGAGATATGAACATGAACATAAAAGTACATTTAGTCATGAACATAGATATAGATATATGAAAAACATTTTATCCAATAACAAAAATGTATGTAAGTTTAAGTACGGTAACTACAGAAAAGCATCAATAAAAATGACCCAGAATATTACCATTCAGATATAATTACTCTTAATATTTTGGTGTATATACTATACTAGTATTTTTCACATATGTAACTTATGTATAACACATGTAATTATTTTTAAAAATTGAAATCACACTATACATTTTATCTTCATTCTGCCTTTTTCACTTATCAACACATTATGAACATTTTCATATGGCTGGCATTATAAAAACTTGGCATTTATATTCTTATTTTTATTACTCTAAAATATAAGTTTTGATAGCTACATAGTAGTACATACTATGGATGTATTATAATTTGTTTAAGCATTTATTTATCGTCATACAGCCATTCTTTGGTGTCCAGGAGGTATTCCAGGACCCCTTGTGGATAGCAAACTCTGCAGATGCTCAAGTTCCTTATATAAAATGGCATGGTATTTGCATATAACCTGTGTATATTCTCCCGCATATTTTAAATCATCCCTAGATTACTTATAATGTATCTAGTACAATGTAAATACTATGTAAATAGTTGTACACTGTTTTTTATTTTTATTATTTTTATTGTTGTATTGTTATTTTTATTGTTTTCAATAAGATTTTTTAACCTTGATTGATTCTATGGATGCAAAATCTCTGGATACAAAGGGCCAACAGCACTTTCTAAAATCACTTCCTAATTTTCTCTCTCTTAAACTATTCATCAATAAACACTAAGTTCATTAACTGAATTCTTACCCAAAGTTTGAGACCCTAAAGTCGGACAAACCTAGACTAACATTATGACTTTACCACTTATTAGCCATGTGATCAGAGGAGGTAAGTTGTTTACCTTCTCTGACCTCAGTTTCCTAGGAATAATAATAGTACTGTCCACATAGACCTGTGGTGGTAACTAAATGAAGTAATGCATGTAAAGTATCTGACACATAAAAGGAACTCAGTGGTTACCATCCTCAATCAGAATACAGAGTTCCTATATGACAAGAAAAAATAGTTCCTCTCCTAAGCTAATCTCATTTCTGGGAGATTGCTAGTGGAACTGACTCTATATACCAAGTATGTCGTTGTTGTCTGAATCTATCTTCATGTCGATGAGCAATAGGTAACCTACTAAGTGACGTATTTGCAAAGTCAAAAACTTTTGACAATATTACTTCTTAAAGATTATCAGCCATTTAAAATATTACAAATCTAATGTGGAAAGATAATGGTGATGTTGCTGAATTTTTAAATACAGTCATTGAAAGTGACATTGTTTCTAAAACTAGAAATTCACTGACTTCAAGAACTAAAAGGAAGCTCAAGATTGACTAATCTTTTGCCCATCTTTTATATATGGAGGCAACAGAACACATGCCCATGGTGGGAGATAACAGGTGGCTCTGAGTCCTAAAGGTTATTTCTTAGTGGTCTTTACAAAGGATAAGAGGGTAAAACATACTAAAAGGATTCAATAGCTAAAAGATCCCAACTAAGTAGAGAAGCATTTGAAATTCCTGTTCATAGCCATTGTGAAGGGTACAATCACATACCTAGGCCAGGGTTTCTTAGTTTTACCACTATTGACTTTTTGGGCTAGATGATCCTTTGTTGTGCTGTACATTGTAGAGTATTTAGCAGCATCCCTGTCCTATATGTTAGATTTATCCCTCCCTCATTTCTGACAGCCAAATTAGCTCTAGGCATACCCAAATGTCCTTCGGGGAATCAAATCAACCCCGATGGAAAACCACTGAATTAGGCTGCAAAGAATATACAGTGGTGATTCTCTTCCTCATTTATCTTGTATGCACAGATAATATAAAGTAGTGGGAATGTGGCAAGAAATGTTCTCCACCTTTCTCCCCTGTCCAAACTAGAATTATAGAAGGGGGCCATGTAAATCAAGACAGAGAAAGAATGGAGACATGTGTATTGTATTAATTTACTAGAAATTTTCTGACAGAAAGTCAATAGTGTCAGTAGCATGTCCTCTTGCCCACCTCAAACAATACTTATTTCTTTTTATCTCTCCCTTTGTAGGACTCATTATCTATTTCCTTCTCCTATTTAGTATAAGCTCCAGTGAATTAATACTGTAACTCTAGGATGTGAGAGTGATCTGGCTCTGACATCTATCACTCCATTGATTGCCAGGGTTGATTTGGCTGATCCGGCTGGCCGGGATGTGTCTGCTTTCTCCCTCACTGCTCCATCTGTGTCCTTCCAGAAGCTGCAAGCTCAGTCAAAGAGGACAACCTTCTCCAATAGAGGAGGACTATGCCTCTGTCAAGGGTATATGAGTAGCTGTGCTCCCCTAATAGAACCTCCAAACAAGCTCTCTAAGTCTAAGGCCAGGGAGGGCAAGGGGAACTAGGAGAGAGATCAAATGGGTACAATGGACCCCACACCCATGACAGTATAAGGTGATGATAGAGAGTCCAAAGAGACGTGGTTTCTCTTTGATAGAGATGGGCAGTATTACGGGTTAAATTGTGGCATGTATAAATGTATGTTAAGGTTCTAAGCCCTAGTACCTCAGAATATGGTTTTATTTGATAATGGGGTCATTGTAGATATAATTAGTTGAGATGGGAAAAGGTGGGCCCCTAATCCAATATGACTAGTGTCCTTATAAGAAAGAGGAGTTTGGACACAAATGCACTCCCAGGGAATAGAACACCATGTAAAGATAGGAGTTTCCTGCCAGAAGCCAGGGAACCACCAGAAGCTCAGAGAGAGGCCTCCAGGAGATCCTTTGCTAGCACCTTAAGAGGGAGCATGGCCCTGCCAACACCCATCACAGACTTCCAGTCTCCAAAACTATGAGACAATAAAGTTCTGTTGCCTACACCATTCGGTCTGTGGTGCTCTGTTAGGGGAGACCTCACAAATACAGGTGGTCATGACTAAAGAAAGGTAGTCACACCAGGTGAGGATTTGGTGAGGGAAGCCAAATGAAATAAAGGGGTCCATCACAGGTTCCCACTCTCTCTGACGTGATATGGGTTGAAATATATATATATTTGGGTTGAAATATATAATGAATATTTACTTTTACATCTTCTGGAATCAATGTCTGGCAGAACATAAAATGTGTTTGTTAATGGATGTTCGCTATCTTCCTTTCTACTGAGTGTTGATTTTTAGTAGTCACTATAATTTTAGGGATGTAGTGCCATATCTGAATATTCTGAGTTTGTGAATTCTGTGCCTCCTTCTTCAAAGATCAAGAAACTCAAGTTTAAGTTCCAAATCAGTCACCTCCAAGAGAGAAGCCCATCAGGTTTAGGAATATAATGAAACAAGAGTTGAAAATAGATATAATTTTCTTTTATTTTTCTAATCGTGGCCCACCCCTCCAATAGTACTTTCACCTCACAAACTGCAAAGTGCTTTCACATACAAAGATTCACATGTTTCTATCAACAACTCAAAGAAGTAAAAGAGAAGCTTGTTACCGTTGCACAGATGCAGAAATGGAAGCCTAGAGAAATTGTGACTTTCTTAAGGGGACTGACACAGCTAGTTGAAATGGTCTGGTATCCTTTTCTTTATACCAGAATGTTTTTTTTTGTCATGAGAGAAATATTCCAGCACACATAGATAAAAGATTCACTCTGCCCATTCTCTTTAAGAAAAGGACACTTGATTTACTGTTACATACTCTTAAGGATGGGGGCCAGCTTTGGGTTTGGTCCAGACTTAAGATCTTGATTCCCAACCATGGCCTTTTGGCTTCTTGACCCTCCTATTAACTTACCAGACTTGAGTCATAATTCTGGACGATCTTGCATAGGATCTCAGGAGAGTCTCATAAAAGCTCTTCTGGGAAACTGCACACTAATGCCAGAGTTTCACACAATTGAGGTATCTTTATAGAGTCCCAGATAAATGTTACAAAATGTTACTTCCCCACCACCTCCTGCCTGAAGGCCCTAGCATAAAAAGATGCATTTCTCATTGAGATGCGGTAGTTTTCGTATCTCCATTTGTCTTTGCCAAACCAGGTCAGGAAATCAGCCCAGAATGTAAAGTTGTGGTTTGCTTTTTTAGACTCATAAAATGTTAATGCTGCAAGTGATCTAAGAGATAGTCTGTTTTAACATCATCTTGCTAAGAACACTGAGACCCTTAGATGATAGCAAATTTGGCCAGTGACATACAGAAGTTAATAACAAGGTGGTTATTCTAATCTAGGGTTCTTAATTCCTAATTCAGTATTCTTTGCAATATGTTATCATGTATCTATTGACCCAAATATTTCCAAAACATCATTATTGACCTTCTCCTCCCACTTCATGGATGAAAGCAGTCACCAATATGAGGTATGATTTGTCAAGCGTGGTTGAAAACTTCAAACTGATGCCAGGTCCCACTCTGTTGTCTGAAGTGGTACCTGCTTCTTCAACATAAATTACTAAATGATCTATTTATATATTCAACAAACATTTATTTAGAAATGACTGGGTCTACAGTAGGAAATGCATGTATCTATAGAATTAAGAAAATACAATTTGTAGAAATAATCACATAAGAAGTGAGATTTGGAGCATAAAGGAAGGAGTGACTCAGTGTTCTAGGGGGTAAATTATGGGGATAGGGAGAAGCCTTTGCAACATGGGTGATATTGGAGTTGAGCCTTAAAAGCTAAGAAGGAGTTTGTTAGATGGAGAAGGTAAAAGCATATGCCAGAGAGAGGAAACAGAAGAATCAAATTCTAACAGTCTGAGATCACCTAAACAGAGTCATAGAGTCCATAGAAGAGGGAGAAAAGGGACATGGATAAACAGTTGGGGTACGGCGGCCAGGCGTGGTGGCTCACACCTCTAATCCCAGCACTTTGAGAGGCTGAGGTGGGCGGATCACCAGGTCAGGAGATCGAGACCATCCTGGCTAATACAGTGAAACCCCATCTCTACTAAACATACAAAAAATTAGCCAGACGTGGTGGTGGGCACCTGTACTCCCAGCTACTTGAGAGGCTGAGGCAGAAGAATGGCATGAACCCAGGAGGTGGAGCCTGCAGTGAGCCGAGATGGCACCACTGCACTCCAGCCTGGGCGACAGAGTGAGACTCCTTCTCAAAATAAATAAATAAATAAATAAATAAATAAATAAATATTGGGGTAGGGCTAGGCAGTTCAGGGGTTTTGAAGTCCATGAAATAAAGCATAATGAGGTTGAGCTTTGCAGTGAAGATGCTAGGAAGTCAATTTAAGCAGAGTAATAACAGGTTAGATATGTGCTTTTAAAGGTCACTGTGATTCTACCAAAGGCTCAGATGTAGCAAGAATAGGGTCAGGAAGACCATTTCAAACATTTTAATACTCTTGGCAATAGATGATGAAAGTCTAAACTAGAAGTGAGCTTAGAAGGAAATGAAAGTTTAGAAGATATCAGAAGATAGATTCAGTGATACATGGGACGCTGATGATGAGGGAGGGAAGAGACCTAGATGTAACTGGTGATTCTAACTTAGGTGGCTGCTACATGGTCATGAAACTACTCTCCTAGAGTACATTTTTGACTCTTCAGAGTCACTGGGTCTTTTTAAAATCTGATAGAAACTCTGGGGATTCTATCCAGACAAAGGCATATATGCACATATACAAACAATTTTTCATGCAATTTCAGATATTTCATGAGCTCCCTGAAGCCCATGAATGAATGAGACTGCAGATTACAAAGCTCTGTTTTACTGAAGGAATTTAAATGCAAAAACACTGGGAAACCTAGATTGTCAGTTGCTAATGTCATAGCATGAATCCATTTCCTTCTGACACTGTTAGTTGGATATTTGTATGCTAATACGGCAACTGGGGATAAGATTGAAAGCACTTGCCAGGTGGTGACCAGGGGTGGGAGTTGGGGGAGGGAACCCCAGACCAGAAACAAAGCACAGTGGGGGACAAGAGAGATGATCATCACCATCACCTCCCAGGTTTCCTGAGTCAGAGCAGAGTCATGGTGCTGAATGAATCAATTACATCCTTCTACGTCTGAGATTTTATTTAATATTCACAATAACCTTGTGACGTTAGCAAAGGAACACTAGTAAATCCATGTCACAGGATGAAGCAATTGAAGCTCAGAGAAATTGAGTCACTTTCTTTCCCAAGGTCACACACAGTTAATAGCAGAGATTGAACCAGATCTGTTTCCTTCCTTTTCAAGGCTGGTTCTTTTACGGACAAGCAGGTCTGAGACATCAAGATGAAAGTCTCCCTTCTAGTCTGAGAGCTAATCCAGGCTTTCTAGCTTACACTGATAATGCTGTTAAGAGCATAACATGAATATCCAGACTACCGCTAAGGGCACAGCATCCAGGAGGCCCTGGGGATGACTTGGGTTGGAGTCATTAAAGACATCATTTTCAGTTTTAGATAGTTCAAATGCCAACCCTGCCACTTATATCTCCGTGAGCCTGGCCAAACTACATAGCCTCATTGGCCTTGAGTTTCCTTGTCTTTAAAGCAAGGATAATAATATTAATCTTCATCCTTGCCAGGCTTCAATGAGACTAAGTTAAAATGCCCTCTGTAAGTGCTAGCTTCTCTTGTGAGGGCTTCAGCAGGCATAGCCATTTCTCTGAGATTATGGGTTCTGTCTCCAAGCTCCTGACACCAATCCCTTTCTCTTATTTCACTCACTGGGGACAACCAGCCTGCCAGAATGGTCTACTGACTGACCTGCCTGGAACACACAGTTCTTGTCTATTATCAGTGGAATAAAAGATGCCAAGAACATCTGAGACCTTAATACTTAAAGGGAAAGTCTTTACAGACTTAATGATGGTCTATTTTTAAGCATACAGGATCAGAAATAGTGAACAATATGATTGTGATATGGAACATTTCTAATGAAGAGTGTTTTTGCAAGGTCTGTGTCATGGAACATTCCTGCTATGTTTTCTGTTCTTACAGAGCTTAAAACTATTCACATGTTTAGATGGTCACTTGTAAGATTGGAAGGCCTACCATCTATCAAGAAATAAAACTAATGCATGTGTCATTCCAAAAAACAACCTAGCTAATGCAAAATTGACAACAATGATTTTTCTTCATTTAAGTAGTTGATGATTCATTCAGCATGAGTACATCTTGCCACAATAAAGGAGAGTGCTTGCCCACACCATTTATTACAGAGAGAAAAAGAGAAAATGGGTAAGCCAAAACAAAACAAAACTAAAACATAGTCTTTGATTTGTGATGCCCATCTACTTGCTAACTTTGTGATCAGACAAACTGGTTAACTTCTTTGAGCTTCCAGTTCTTTATTTCTCCACTGGGGATGTAATGCAGTGTATTAGTTTGTTTTCACACGGCTATAAAGAACTACCTCAGACTGGGTAATTTATAAAGAAAAGAGGCTTAATTAACTCACAGTTCACAGGGCTGGGGAAGCCTCAGGAAACTTACAATCATGGCAGAAGGTGAAGGAAAAGCAGGCACCTTCACAAGATGGCAGGAGAGAGAGAGCAAGGGGGAAGTGCCACACTTTAAAACCATCAGATCTCACGAGAATGCACTCACTATCACGAGAACAGCAAGGGAGAAGTCTGCCCCCATTGTCAAATCACCTCCCACTCAGCCCCTCCCTCGACACATGGGAATTACAATTCAACATGAGATTTGGGTGGGGACACAGAGCCAAATCATATCATACAGGCTCAACACCCTTACAACCTCTTGAGAAGAAGACTGTAAATCCCCATATTAACTGAGGGATTGTTATTCCCATTCTGAGCTTCTTTCTTCCATTCCATTGCTTACTATCAAAGAGCTCAAGATTCATTATATTCAAGGACACACACTATGGTTGCATTCCTGGGCAGCACTTGCTATTCTGGATTCTACTGTTATTCCTTGTTTCCATTAAATGTGAACAATGGGATCTGTGTATCACCCACTTTCACAGATGGGTAATATGGTGGCAAAACATGGGCTTTGTAATCAGCTAGGGTCTGGTTGTAATCCTAGTTTGATCAACCCTGTGTTTTAAGTGGATTTACTTTCCTCATCTGTGAAATAACATGGATAATAATTTTTTAGGGTTGTAATTTAAGAGCTTTGTTGAGACATAATTTATATATCATACATTTGTCTCATTTAAAGTGTAAAACTAAATTATTTTTCATATATCCACAGAGCTGTGCCACCATCACTACAAACTAACTTTAAAACATTTAATCACACTGATAACAAACACCATTAGTGGTCACTCCCCTTACTTCTCCTGCCAATTTTATGAAAAAACTAATCTATTTTCTGTCTTTATAGACTTGTTTATTCTTGCTATTTTATACAAATGGAAACACAATATGTGATCATTTGCGACTAGCTTCTTTCACTTAGCATAACATTTTCAAGACTCACCAGTGTTTTAGTATCACAACTTCATTCTTTTTCATTGCTAAATAATATTCCATTATATAAATATATCACATTGTATTTACCCATTTATCAGATGATGAATATTTGAGTTGTTTCTGCTTTTTAACTATGATGAGAAATGCTTCTATAAATATGTGTACAAGTTTTTGTGTCAACATGTTTTCATTTCGCTTGGGTTATGTAACTAGAAGTAGAATTGCAGGGTCATAAGCTAGCTCTATGTTTAACTTTTTAAGGAGCTGCCAAACTGTTTTTCAAAGCAACAATGTATTCCACAAGCAATATATCAGTGTTCCCATTTCTCTACTTTCTTACCAATATTTGTTATTTTAGTAGAAATGAAGTGGTATCTTATTTAGATTTTCATTTCAATTTACCTAATGACTAAGCATTTTTCATATGATTATTGTCCATTTATATCCCTCTCTTTGAGAAATGTCTATACAGGTCCTTTGCTCATTAAAAAAATAGGCTATCTTTTTATTATTGAATATTAGTTTTTTGTATATTCTGGATACAAGTCTCTTAGCAGATATATGATTTGCAAATATTTTCTCTTATTATATAGATTGTTCTTTTCACTTTTTGATGGTGGATTTTACAACACAAAATATGACACTTTTATGGTTCAATTTATAGTTTTTTCTTTGCTTGCTTTTTGGAATTGTAACTTTAAAAAATTGTATAATCTGAGTTTGCAAAAAGTTATTTGTAGGTTTTCTTTTAATAAATGAATACTTTAAGCTGTTACGTTTAGACCTGACATCCATTTAGTTTTTTTGTTTAGTTGGTTGGTTGGATTTTTATTATTTCTATTTGCTACAGAGCTAGAACCTTTATTTTTTTACTTTTTAAAAATAATTTCAACTTTTATTTTAGATTCAGGGGGTATATGTACAGTTTTGTTATATAAGAATATGGGCAATGCCAAGGTTTGGAGTATGATTGATCACATCAGCTGGTTACTGAGCAAGCTACCCAATAGTTAGTTTTACAACTCTTGCCCCCTTTTTAGGAGTCCCCATTGTCTATTATTGCCATCTGTATCTCCATGAGTATACACTTATAAGTGAGAGCAAACATGCAGTATTTAGTTTTCTACAATATGAGGCTACAGTAACCAAAACAGCATGATTCTAGTGCAAACACAGATACACAGACCAATGGAATGGAATAGAGAACTCAGAAATAAAGCCACATGCCTACAGGCAACTGGTCTTTGACAAAGTTGACAAAAGTAAGCGTTGAGGAAAGAACTCCCCATTCAATAAATGATGCTGGGATACCTGGCTAGCTATATGCAGAAGAATGAAACTGGACCCCTTTCTCTCACCACGTACTAAAATTATATCAAGATGGATTAAATACAGTATAGCTTGAATTTGAGTAATGTGATGCCTCCAGATTTGTTATTTTTGCTTAGTCTTGCTTTGGCTATGCAGGCTCTTCTTTGGTTCCATATGAATTTTAGGATTGTTTTTTCCAGTTCTGTGAAAAATAATGATGGTATTTTGATGGGAATTGCACTGAAATTGTAGATTGCTTTTGGCAGTATGGTGATTTTCACAATATCGATTCTACCCATCCATGAGCATGAGGTGTGTTTCCATTTTTTGTGTCATCTATGATTTCTTTCAGCAGTGTTTTGTAGTTTTCCTTGTGGATGTCTTTCACCTCCTTGGTTAGGTATATTCCTAAGTATTTTATTTTTTTGCAGCTATTGTGAAAGGCGTTGAATTCCTGATTTCATTCTCAGCTTGGTCACTGTTCGAGTATAGCAGAGCTACTGATTTGTGGACATTAATTTTGTATCCTGAAACTTTGCTGAATTCATTTACCAGTTCTAGGGGCTTTTTGGATGAGTCTTTAGTGTTTTCTAGGTATATGATCATATCATCAGCAAACAGTGACAGTTTGACTTCCTCTTTACCAAATTGGATGCCCTTTATTTCTTTCTCTTGTCTGATTGCTCTCGTTAGGACTTCCAGTACTATGTTAAATAGAAGTGGTGACAGTGGGCATCCTTATCTTTTTCCAGTTCTCAGGGTGAATGCTTTCAACTTTTCCCCATTCAGTATAACATTGGCTGTGGATTTGTCGTAGATGACTTGTATTAATTAAGGTATGTCCCTTCTATGCCAATTTTGCTGATGGTTTTAATCATTAAGGGATGTTGGATTATGTCAAATGCTTCTTCTGTGTCTATTGAGATGATCATGTGATTTTTGTTTTTAATTTTGTCTATGTGATGTATCACATTTATTGACTTACGTATGTTAAATCATCCCTGCCTCCCTGGTATAAAACCCACTTAATCATGATGGATTATCTTCTTGATATGCTATTGGATTTTTTCACTAGTATTTCGTTGAGGATTTTTGCATCTATGTTCATCAGGGATATTGGTCTGTACTTTTCTCTTTTTTGTTTT
Source organism: Pongo pygmaeus (assembly GCF_028885625.2). Lineage (NCBI taxonomy): Eukaryota > Metazoa > Chordata > Mammalia > Primates > Hominidae > Pongo > Pongo pygmaeus. Next base: position 142,128,405 of record NC_072380.2, read on the forward strand.
ATCCTTCTAGTTTTGGTATTAGGGTGATGCTGGCTTCATATAATGATTTAGGGAGGATTCCCTCTTCCTCTACTTTTTAGATTAGCATCAATAAGGATTGGTGCCAATTCTTCGAATGTCTGATAAAATTCAGCTGTGGATCCATCTGGTTCTGGACCTTTTTTGTTGTTGGCAATTTTTTTTTAATTACAAGTTCAAGCTCACTGCTTGATATTGGTCTGTTCAGATATTCTATATCTTTCTGGCTTAATGTAGGAGGGTTGTATATTTCTAGGAATTTATCTATCTCCTGTAGGTTTTCTAGTTTGTGCACATAAAGGTGCTCATAGTAGCCTTAAATAAACTTTGTATTTCTGTGGTATCAGTTGTAAATCTCCCATTTCATTTCTAATTGAGCTTATTTGGGTCTTCTCTCTTCTTTTCTTGGTTAGTCTCACTAATTGTCTATTAATTTTACCTTTTCAAAGAACCAGCTTTTTGTTTATCTTTTTTTGTTTGTTTGTTTCAATTTTATTTAGTTCTGCTCTCATTGTTATATCTTTTCTTCTGCTGGGTTTGCTTTGTTCTTGTTTCTTTAGTTCTTTGAGGTATGACCTTATATTGTCTATTTGTGCTCTTTCAGACTTTTGATGTAGGCATTCAATGCTGTAAACTTTCCTCTTACCACCACTTTTGCTGTATCCCAGAGGTTTTGATAAGTTGTGCCACTATATTGTTCAGCTCACATTTTTTAATTTCCATCTTGATTTCATTGTTGACCCAGTGATCATTCAGGAGCAGGTTATTTAATTTTCATGTACATGCATGGTTTTGAGGGTTCCTTTTGGATTTGATTTCCAATTTTATTCCACTGTGGTCTACGGGAGTACTTGATATAATTTCAGTTTTCTTAAATTTACTGGGACTTGTTTTGTGGCCTATCATATGATGTATCTTGGAGAATGTTCCACATGCTAATGAATAAATATATACTCTGTAGTTGTTGGATAGAATGTTCTGCAAATATCTGTTAAGTCCATTAGCTGTAAGGTATAGTTTAACTCCATTGTTTCTTTGTTAACTTTCTGTCTTGATGACCTATCTAGTGCTGTCAGTGGGGTATTAAAGTCCCCCACTATTATTGTGTTGCTGTTTTTCTCATTTCATAGATCTAGTTGTAATTGCTTTACACATTTGGAAGCTTCAGTGTTAGGTGCATATGTATTTAGAATTATGAGATTTTCCTGATGGTCTAGTCCTTTTATCATTAGGTAATGTCCCTCTTTGTCTTTTTTAACTGTTGTTGCTTTAAAGTTTGTTTTGTCTGATGTAAGAATAGCTACTCCTGCTCACTTTTAGTGTCCATTTGCATAGAATATCTTTTTCCACCCCTCTACCTTAAGTTTATGTGAATCTTCATGTGTTAGATGAGTCTCCTGAAGACAGAAGAAACTTGGTTGGTGAATTCTTATCCATTCTGTCATTCTGTGTCATCTAAGTGGAGCATTTAGGCCATTTAGATTCAATATTAGTATCCAGAAGTGCGGTACTATTCTATTCAACATGCTATTTATTGCCTGAATACCTTGTGTTTTTTTCTTTGTGTTATTGTTATATAGGTCCTGTGAGATTTATGTTTTAAAGAGGTTCTATTTTGGTGTGTTTCAAGAATTTGTTTCAAGATTTAGAGCTCCTTTTAGCAGTTCTTGTGGTGCTGGCTTGGTAGTGGCAAATTCTCTCAGTATTTGTTTGTCTGGAAAAGACTGTATCTTCCCTTCATTTAGAAAGCTTAGTTTCACTGGGTACGCAATTCTTGGTTGATGAATGTTTTGTTTAATGAGGCTAAAAACAGAATACCAGTCCCATCTAGCTTGTAGGGTTTCTGCTGAGGAATCTGCTTTTAGTCTGTTAGGTTTTCCATTACAGGTTACCTGAGGCTTTTGCCTCACAGATCTTAAGATTCTTTCCTTCATCTTGACTTTAGATAACCTGATTATTATGTTCCTAGACAATGATATTTTTGCAATAAATTTCCTAGGTGTTCTTTGAGCTTCTTGTGTTTGGATATCTAGATCTCTAGCAAGGCTGGGGAAGTTTCCCTCTATTATTTCCTCAAATATGTTTTCCAAACTTTTAGATGTCTCTTCTTCCTTGGGAACACCAATTATTTTTATGTTTAGACATTTGACATAGTTTCAAACTTCTTAGAGGCTTTATTTTTTTTTAATTCTTTGTCCTTTGTCTTTGTTTGGTTAATTTGAAAACCTTGTCTCCAGTCTCTAAAGTTCTTTCTTCTGCTTGTTGGATTCTATTGCTGAGACTTTCCAGTGCATTTTGCATTTCTCTAAGTGTGTTTTTGATTTCCAGAAGTTGTGATCTTTTTTATTTGTGCTATCTATTTCACTGAAGAATTTTTCTTTCATATCCTGTATCATGTTTTTTATTTCTTTAAGTTGTACTTCACCTTTCTCTGGTGCCTCCTTCATTAGCTTTATAATTGACCTTTGGAATTCTTTTTCTGGCAATTCAGAGATTTTGGCTTGGTTTGGATCCATTGCTGGTGAGCTGGTATGATCTTTTGGGGGTGTTAAAGAACCTTGTTTTGTCATATAACCAGAATTGTTTTTCTGGTTCCTTCTTATTTGGGTAGTCTATGTCAGAAGGAAGATCTGGAATTCAAGTGCTGCTCTTCAGATTCTTTTGTCCCATGGGGTGCTCCCTTGATATGGTGTTCTCCTGAATGGGGCTTCTTGAGAGCTTAACTGTAGTGATTGTTTTTGCTCTTCTGGATCTAGCCACCCAGCGGAGCTACTGGGCTCTAGGCTGGTGCTGGGGAGATGCCTGCAAATTGCCCTGTGATGTGATATGTCTTCAGGTCTTGCAGCCATGGAGACCAGCACCTGCGGTAGCAGGGGAATGAAGTGGACTCTTTGAAGGTCTTTTGTTGTGTTTGTGTTTAGTGTGCTGGTTTTGTGTTGGTTGGCCTATAGTCTGGAGGTGGCGCTTTCAAGATCACATAGACTGCAGTCCTATAGGAAAGATACACACTTGCTTGAGGGACATCTGGCTAGGAATTCAGGTTTCTAAGGTGGTGGGTAGGGCTATAGAACTCCCAGGAGATATGACCTTTGTTTTTGTTTACCAGGTGGGTAGAGAAAGACCACCGGGTTGGGGCAGGGATAGGCATGTCTGAGCTCAGCCTCTCCTTGGGCGGGGCTTGCTGCTGCTGCTGTGGAAGATGGCGGGATGGTTCCCAGCCCAATGGACTTATATTCCAAGGGAGATTATGGCAGCCTGTGCTGAGTCATACAGGTCACCAGGGAAGTGGGGGAAAGCTGGCAGTCACAGGCCTCATCCTGTTCCCATATAGTCCACAGTCCTAAAGGCCAGTCTCACTTCCACCGCGCCCCACTAAGGGCACCAAGTCTATTTCCAGGCAGCTGGTGACCAGAATTGAGAACTTGCCTCAGACCATGAGCCACCCCATTGAGAAAGCAAGCCGGCTCACAGTTTTTCGGCATCTCAAGGAGCCTGCAGCAGTGATCCAGTTCTTTCAAGGCATCTTTGGATTCTCTCAGCTTTCCTGGTATGTTCCTGAGGTAGTTCTTGGAGCAAAAGTTCATGATGTGAGTCTCCACACACTGCTGTGTCATCCCGAATGGGAGCTGCAAGCTAGTCCTGCTTCCTATCTGCCATCTTAATCCAATCTCTTCTCTCTATATTTTTTTCTTTCCTTTTCCCTTTCTCTGTCCCTTAGGGAATGCGACTGTTGGGTAGGGGGTTTTGGCTGTGCTTCTATAGCCCTGTGCACTTCTGTTGGCAGTTTTTACATTGGGGTGTGCGGTTCAAACTATGAGCCAGTAGATGGCGTTTATGGGTAAGAGCCAACTGTAGACAATGCAAATGGTTATATAGTTGATCCTTGCTCCCCGGGAGAATGTCTCTGTTGCCATAGGCAATGGTCTGATCTCTAGAGTACACAGTGGTCTGAGCCCTCTGCTTAGCCTCAGAGGATTGGGGGGCAAGATGGGTGAGACTGGACCAGTCAGGCCTATCTACAGGTCCCTCCGTGGCAAGCACAAGCACCAGCATTGAGGGAGAATCCAGTGGGCAGCCAGCAAGCCCCCAGAGGTGTACCTAGGCACAGAGCTGAAAAACCTCCTTGGCTCCAAGTTCTACGCATGGGGAGAGAGAGTGACCTAAACTCCTAATCCAGGACAGTGGGTGTTCCAGATGGCCTAGAGATTTGCCTGTGTGCAGAGTATAGAGGGCCCTGCTGTACCATGGTCTCTGCACAGGAGAGGTGGGCCAGCTCAGGCTGATGATTCAGGTGAGCAGGTTCTCTGACTACCTGGAGATTTACCTGGGTCTGAAGCAGACAGGGCTCCACTTTACCACAATCTTTGCACAGGAAGGGTGAAATGGCTCAGGCTGCTGACCTGGGCAAGTGGTGCTCTAAATGCCTGGAAATCTGCCTGGTAATGGAGCAGAGAGGGCCTCACTTTACGGTAATGTCTGTATAGGAACAGTGGGGTGGCTCAGTCTGCTGGTCCAGACAAAGTACTCTGAATGGCATGAAATGGGATACTACTTTAGAGGCTGGTAGCCAGTAAACTTGCCACCTGATGTTCATATGCAAAAGGCTTCTATTTCACTGACCTTTAAGATCTCCTCACACTCTTTAATCTTCCTTCTGCTATCCATCATGAGTTGATTTTTATGTATGGTGTGAGGAAATGATCCAACTTCATTATTTTGCATATTAATATTCAGGTGTCCCTGTCTTATTGTCTTGGTACAGATTAAATGACCATAAATGTATAAATTTATTCCTGGAAACTCCATGGTCTTCTGTTGATTTATGTGTCTTTGCTTATGTCAGAACCACACAGTCTTGATCTTGTAATCAAGTTTTGTAGTAAGTTTTTAAATCAGAAAGTATCAATTCTATTTTCTTTTTCAAGATTGTTTTGGCTATTCTGGGTCCTTGGCATTGCCATTTGGATTTTAGAACCAGTGTGTCCCTTTCTGGAGAAAAAAAAAAAAACAAAACACCTAGCTATATTTTGAAGGAGGTTATATTGAATCTGTAAATCAACTTGGGGAGTATTGCCATCTTAAGCATATTTTGCTCTCTGATGCATAACAGTAGCGATATCTATCCTTCTACTTAATTCTTTAATTACTTTTAACAATGATTTTTAGTTTATAATGTACAAGTCTTGCACTATTTTGTCCCCAAGTATTTTATTCTTTTTGATGTTATCATAAAATGTTTTTGAATTTCATATTCAGAATGTTCATTGCCAGTGTATAGAAATATAATCAATCTTTGTATGGTGTTCTTATGTACTGAAACCACAGAAAATTTATTTATCGGCTTTAACAGATTTTATTTGATTTTATTGATTTTTTACATACAAGATTATACCATCTGCAAATAGAGATAGTTTTACTTCTTCATTTTTAAATTGCATGCCATTTATTTGATTTTTCTCTGACCTAATTCTCCTGACTAAAATCTCCAGTAAAATGTTTGAATAGAAGTAATAAGAAAGGACATCTTGACTTTTCCTGATCTTAGGGGAAAAGCATACACAAAATTTAATTCAGTCTTTCACCATTATGTATTATGTTAGCTAAGGAGTTTTCGCAGATGCACTTTATTAAGTTGAGGAAGTTGCCTTCTTTTCCTAGTTTCTTGAGTGTTTTTATTATAAAGTGTGTTGTATCATGTCTATTTTTCTCTGTATGTATTATGATGGTCATGCATTGTTTATTCTTTATTTTATTGATACTATGCATTACATAATTTAGTTCAGATATTAAGCCATCCTTACATTCCTGGGATAATTCTACTTTGCCATGGTATTCAATCATTTTTATATGATACTAGATTCAGTTTGCTGGTATTTTATTGAGGATTTTTTGTATGTATTCATAAAACATATTGTTTTATAGCTAAGATTTATTTTTTCTAGTTTTGTCACCTGGGTAATAACTGACCTCAGAGAAGAGGAAGTAGTCCTTCCTTTTCTAATCTTTGAACTGATTCCTTTTCTATTTTTCAGAGGAACTTGTAAAGAGTGGCTACTAATACATCTTAAATACGTTTTTTAGATAAGTAAAACTTACCATTGAAACCATCAACTTTAAAACTTTGTTAAGTCTGACATCTGGGCCCCTTCACAGGCAGTTTCTTTTGCTCAATCTTTTTTTTTTTTTTTTTCTGTGCATAGATCACGCATTCCTCTTTCTCTGAATGTGTCATAATTTTTTTGCTGAAAAATGACATATTTTAGATAATACACTATAACATGTACAGAAACTGACTCCCTAACCAGAGCTTCATTTTTGTTATTTGCTTGTTTACTTAATTTTATTTTAGTGACTTGAAGGGACTGGTTTAGTAAAGTGTTCTCCCACAGTGTACAGCTCTGATGTCACTTCTAAAAGGGTGCAGCCTGGGGTATATGCAGTCTCCTTGATCACCTGGCTGATCTACGTGTATTGGCTTCACACTCAAATATTAGACTTTACTGTTACTTCATTGCTCTGTTGTTTATGGCAATGTCCTGGGGCATAAATTGCTCAAGAATTCTATCGTTTTTAGGGCATGAGACTGCCAGTTTTGGGGGATGGTTGAACTCTAATAGGATTCTTCTTAACTATTTTTCTGATTCTCTCTGTTAAAATTTTAGCTGGTAACATTTTCATTTTCACTTTGAGGATCATGAAAATACCAGCCTTCTCTTGATTGATCATGCCAGGATCTCTATTGTGCCTTTAGGCATACACTTCCCCAGACTCTTTTACAGGTGAAGTCAGTCCATTTAGGGAGATCTCTGGAGATTCTGTCCTTAAGATATGACTGTTCATCTGGGTCAAAACCTTGTATTATTTATTACTGTACCAGAGCTGAGGGCAGGAACAGCGACTCACTTTTCTTATAATGACATCCCTGCTGTATGAACAAGGCTCTAGGCAGGGACAGTAACCCCTGGTATTCTCAGTTTGCCTCTCCCACAATGGAACTTCTTCCCTTATACACAAACTAGGGAAGTGACCTTCAGGGTCCAGTATTTTCAGACTGCTATACCTGGATCAGATCTTTTATCCCATAAGTAGGAGCTGATTAAGGGAAGGTAAACTCAGCCTCTGGACTGTGCTTACCCAGAATAGAGCTTATGCAACATGGAGCTACAGGAATAAGAGATAACAGTGCCACTCACTCTTGGAGTGAAACCATAGCCTTAGACTGGTAACTAGGTGGAGAGAGAGACTGAGTGCAAATGTGCAGAGGAGAGCTTCTGACACACTAAGCTGGGGGAAGGTATATTACTGTGTCATGAACCAAATGTCACAGTTTCACTGCTCTTGCCAAGATTTAGTAAATTTTTTTGAATAGATGTTTCTCCATTTGCTGTATGCCCTTAAGAAAATATCCAGACACTTTAAATGGCTGGTTTCTTTAAAAAAAAAAAAAATCACTTTGAGCAGTTAAATGGTTATTTAATAGGGGCAGGGTTCTGGAGATTCCTCACACAGGCATCCCATCATGGTTATTTTGAGAATTAACCTAGACAATCTATTTAAATTGTCTAACATAGTACCTAGCCTATAATAAGGACTCAATAAATAATAATTTCAATTATTTTTGTCACAGTTTTCTGCAATGACAAACCTTATGGTGATAAATTACACAACCCTGTGCAAGAATTTAACACACACAGCATTATTTTAAGTGAGGTATATTTTATATAAAGTTTATAAATCCAAAGTATATGATTGGATGGGTTTTGATAAATATATACATTCATGTAACTACTACCCAAAGCAAGAGATTTAATTTAACATTTTCATCACTCCTGAAAGTTCCCATACATTCATTTCTAGTAAATACCCAACTTTAATATAGGCAACCAGTGTTCTCATTTTATCATTACAGAACAATTTTTTTCACTGAACTTAATATAAATGAAATTATACAGTTTGTATGTTTTTGTAACTTTGTTCACTATGCTTCTGAGATTCATTCATGTTGTTGCATATATCAGTAGATTGTTCCTTTTTATTGTCGAGAAGTATTCCATTGTATGTCTATAGCAAAGTTTATTTATTCATTCACCTCTTGGCTGACAAATAGTTTATTTTTAGTGTTTGGCTATTATGAATATATCTGCTATGAAAATTCTTGTACAAATATTTTTTGTGGACATCTGTCTTCTCTCTTATATAAATATCTAGGAATGAAATTTATTATTTTAATTCTAGCCATTTTAATATATATGCAATGGCATTTCATCATGGTTTAAATTTACATTTTCCTGAAAATTAATAATGTTGAACTCCTTTATAAGTATTGATATATATTTTTGTCCACTCAAATCTTTTGTTCATTTTAACCGGGTTACTTATCTATCATTATTAGGTGCACAAAATGTTTAGAATTATATTATCTTGAAGAATTTAAATATTTATAATTACAAAATAATCGTCTTATTTCTGGTAATATTCTGTGTTGCAAAATATTTTTTGTGTGTATCTAATATTAATACAGCCACCCAAGCAGTCTTCTGATTGATGTTAGCATGGTATATCTTTGTCTATCTCTTTACTTTTAACATATTTTTGTCTTCATTTTTAAACTGATTTTTTCTTTAAGGGGACTATAGTTAGGTTTTGCTCATTTATCCACAATCTTTCATTTTGCAGCATTTAGACTATAAAATGTAATGTGAATTCTAAGATGTTTAGGTTTATATCTATCATCTTTGTTGTCTTATTAGCTGGGCCTCTTTTTTGTGTGTGGTTGCTTTGAGGTTTAAAGCATACGTCTTTAACTTATCACAATCTAACTTCTAGTGATATTATACAGCTTCACCTATAGTATAAAAATTGACGATAGTATAATACTTTATACGTCCAGTTTTAACACTATTTTCCCTTCTCTACCTTTGTGCTATTGCTGTCATACATTTTAACTTTAAATGTTATGTATCTTACACTGTATCATTATTATTTTTGTTTAAACAGCCAACTCCTTTTTAAAGAGACAAGTAATACAAAAGAATGTTATGTATTCACTCATGGGGTTAAGATTTCCAGTGCTCTTCATTCCTTTGTGTAGATTGATATTGCCATTAAGTATCATTTTTCTTCTACCTGAAGGATTTTCTTAAATATTCCTTGTAGTTCAGTCCTGTAGGTGATAAATTATTTTAGCTGCTTCATGTTTAAATGAATCTTTATTTTGTCTTCATTTTGGGAAGATTGTAGTATTCTAACTTGACAGAGTATTGGTTTTCTGATTGTTATCTTACAGCACTTTAAAGATGTTGCTATATTGTCTACACTTTTGCATTGATTTTGAAAAATCTGCTGCTTTACATGTCCTTGTTCTATATGTAATGGGTCTTCCCTCTGGCTGGCTTTAAGATGTTTTTCTTTACTTCCAGTTTTAAACAATTTAATTCTGATATTTTATGTTATAGTTTTGTTTATGTTTCTTATAGTTGGGTATCATTGAGATTCCTGGATCTGTAGGTCTATACTTTTCATCAAATTTGGAATATTTTTAGCAATTATTTTTTCGACTATTTATCTGTCACCCCCTTTCTCCTCTCCTTTGGAAGCTCCACTTATTTGTAGATTACGTTGCTCAAAGTCATTCTGCAACTATTGTTATTTTTATGTAAAAAATTATTCTCTTTTATTTATGTTCCATACCAAATAGTTTTCATTCTTTGCCTTAAAGTTTACTGGTACTTTATTTTTCAATGTCTATATTATGTTAATTCCATCCAGTATATCTTCTCTTCCACATGCAGTAGTTTTTAATGTCAAGAAATTTGATTTGGGTCCTTTATATTTTTTCCATATTTCCACTGAATGTTCTAAAAGCTAGAATTATGTTATAATAACTGTTTTAATGTCTTTGCCTGACAAATGTAACATCTGTGTTATTTCTGGTATGGCTTCAATTGGTTGGTTTTTCCCCATATTATGGATCATATTTTTGTCTGCTTTGCATGCCTGATATTTTTTTAAAATTATATGAGGACAGACATTGTGAATTTTACATTGTTGGACACTAGATAGACTTGTTTCCAATAATTCTACTTTTGCTTTGCTCTGAAATGCAGGTAAGTTACTTGGAAACAGTTTTATCCCTTGGAGTGTTGTTGTTAAGTTTTATTAGGTGAGAGCAAAGCAGTTCTAAATCTAGAACTAGTTATTCCCCAATACTAACGCAAAACCATTCTGTATATTTTATTCGGTACTCCATGAATCATTAGATTTTCTAGTCTGACAGGATAAGCACTAATTCTAGCCCAGCATGAGGGCAACACATTCATCTCTTATCCTTTTGAGTGGTTCTTTCCCAGGCTTCACACACATGAGCTCATCAGTAATCAGCTGATTACTCAAGGGGGAATCTCTGTAGGTTTCTAGAGTTCTATCTTTATGCAGCCCTTTCCTTTACAGTTCTACATCCTGCAAACTCTAGAAACCTCTGTCTCCCAAGACAGATACATCTCTTCAACTCAAGAAGTTTGCTAGGCTCTGTCTTGGTTTTTCTTTCATGTACTTCAGCATGTAAACTTTCTCAAGGAATCAATATGAAGAAATTATAGATCTCATCTTATGTTTTTCCCTTTTTAAGAATAATTTTCCTTTATTAACTGATGTCTTGAATATCTTATTCTTATATATGTTGGGGGTGTTTTTGGCTTTTCTCAATCAAGAGAGTAAATCTGATTCTTGATATCTCATCTTGGACAGTAATATAAGTCTATCTTTTACTATTGATTTGTAGGAGCTATTATTCTGGATATAATTTGTCACATATATTTTGTGAATATATTCTCCCAATCATGACCTACCTTTTCATATTTCTACTAGTGTCTTTTGGCAGGCAGAAGTATTTACTTAAAGTCTAATTTATCACCTTTTAATGGTTAGTGTATTTGTGTCCTGTCTAATAAATCTTAATCTACTCTATGGCTGTAATGATACTTCATTATTTTTTCTTTAGAAACATTTTATAGATTTTACTTACACATTTGGATCTATTATCCATCTCTAACTCGTTTTAGTAGGATGTAAGATAGAACTCAAGATTTATTTTGCTCCATATGAATATTCAATTGTTTCAGCACTATTGTAAAGGCTTTCCTCTTCCCTATTAAATAGCATTGGCATCTTTATCTTAAGTTTATTGACTATTTATGCATGGATCTAGACTTGTGTCACCAACCAAAGTCCCAGAATTACTGTAGCTTTATAGTGAATCTCGAAATCAGATGGTGTAAGTCACCTAGCTTTATTCTTCTCCAAAGTTTTCTTGGCTATTTTAAGGCCTCTGAGTTTTATGTACATTTTTGAGCCATCTTGTCAATTTCTACAAAATGTGTGACAAAGTTTTGACTTCATTGCATTGACTCTAGATCAATTTTGAGTTAACTGGTAGGGTGTATATGCTTCTGACCCTTGAACTCATCCATCTGTTACTGAGAGCCATTAGCTCATAAGGAAAAAACATGTTTTGTATCACCCTTCTGTGCCATAAGTTTACTTGAGAGGTTCCCACAGGAGGGACTGCTCCCATGGAAAGTTGTCTGCTTGTTGTCTGAAGCAAGCTGAACTACAATTTTTTCTAATAATGCTAGCTTTGTTCAACTTTGAGTTTATATTATCTATGATAATAGAATTGAAATAGTGCCAGAAACTTGAATTTGATATTTTGATCACTCTTATTCATAAAAATATTTCTTATAAAAGACATCAAGAATGTTGAGGAACTAACATTTATTGAGTCATAAGTCTCACATTAATCCACATTGCAGATTGTTGAGGTATTAGTCCCATTAAGCAGAGAGGAAAAATAACATTTGAGAGGCTAAGTAGCAAGAGTTCTGAATTAATAATGACACTCTGAAAAAGACATATCAGCTTCTTATGTAGTGTTTATAACCCTGAAATGGCTTCACAAACAAAATTTTATATAATGCTCAGAAAAATGCCATAAAGAAGTCGGGAAATTATCTCCACTTTACAGATGGCAGAACTGAGGCTCAGGGGGCTTAAGTGACTTGTTCCTAATCACCAACTCACCACCAAAAGATAGCAATGGGTCTTGTGACTCATAGTGAGGCAATCTACTATGAGAATATACTCCTGCTTCACAGCACAGGGCTATTTCCAGGCACTGTTATTACTTTTAACATAAGGTTCCTGAGCACTGCCTTATTTTCAGAAAGCAACGGAAGCCTAGGGAGAATAGAGGTGAGTGTTCCTTTCATAGTTCAAAGGAAAGAATGACCACAGTGTTGATCTACTGCAATTAAAGTAATGGATGTTTTAGGATTGGATAGATGGAAATCTGTAACAAATCATCTGGTTGTTTTGGTGACTAGAAGACATACTCTGTTTGAGTAAGCATTTCATTTCAATCACCATAAAGCAACTGGCTCTATCTTAACTTTATCCCAAATTCATTGTGTGATATTTTTTCTCACCACTTATTCTATATGAATGGACTAAAATTAAATATGGTTCTAATTATAAATCAAATATATCAACTTGTGATAAAATAATAAATAGACTGATCTAGTATGATTGGTTTTCTTGTCAAGTAATCCTTACTTATATAGTCTGAACACATTAAATAGCCCCAGTCACTCACAAAATAATATCATTATTCTGGATAAAATGTAATGAGATTGTGAATGAAAACAGTGTTGGTAGTGGTAGACAGAAGTGCCACAGTCCCTAATACACACCAGATGTTCAATGAATGATTGTGGAATAAATAAGTGTTCATATTTCATGAACATTCATGTAATTGAATGGTAGGACATTATGAGAAGTGAGATGTGGAAAAAGGATGAATCAAAGATGATTTTCATGTTTCTATCTTGGTAATCACTGAGATATGAAATTCAGGAATATGAAAAAGATTCTAGGAAAGAGATAAGTTTACTTTTAAAATTAATCTATTTGAAAGGTACCTGCATACACAGATGTTGCAGATAAATGAAACATGAATGGAGCTAGAGCATAAGAAAGCTCTCTGGGCTGTATATTTATGCTCTAATATCATCTGTTTACATACAAATGGTAAAAGCCAAAGGGATGAATAAAAGTCATTTATTCATTCATAAAATATGTATTAAGACCTAGGCTACTTTCTGGAATAAAAGAACCAGATGTCAAAATTCTTGGGGAAAATCAACGTTTAACAGATAAAAGTAGAGGGAATTAAGTTTTAAGCATTGATAAACTTAGTCGTTCTAAGTCAGAATTTCTACTGTTGAGAGATTTGGGCATAGAATATGGACTCAAGTTGTCTTTTTAATACCTTCATACCTGGGCTCTTATAACCTTACAAAGTGTTTTTCATATTTTTATCCTATTATCCAGTTACCCGGAACTATGTAAGTTAGGATTTAGATTTCTTTAAAAAAACACTGCCAGTTACCTGCCCTACATCTGTTCATACTCTCTCGGCAGAAGCCTGACTTTATTGAGGCTGTCAACATTCCTCACTAACTCAGCCTCAGCCCCCAAGGGTGACTTCTGATGAATCTATAAATGTGGTAGTGTCTGGAGACATTTTTGTGATTGTTAAACGGAATAGAGGAGGTGCAACTGGGATCTAGTGGGTAGAGGCCAGGGATGCTTCTAAACATCCTGTAAGGCACAAAATAGCCCACAGCAACAAAGAATTATTCAGCCCAAAATGTCAATATGCAAATACTCCATATGTTCCTGTAGAAAAGCATGAACAAACCTATAATTTAAATCTGAAGGAATCTCTGTGGTCTAAAACTTCACAGGTGGAATGCAGAGTAAGGGCAGGAGACTAAGCCAACTCCAAGATGGCCGCCAATGATCCCCACTTCCTGGTATTCATGTCTTTGTCTAATTCCTTTTCTGTGAGTGTGGGCCTGATCTATTGACTCGCTTCTAACGAATAGAGTATGTTTAAAATGATGCGATGTCGCTTTTGAGATTAAGTTATAAAAGACTCCATGTTGGGAGTTGTGCCTCACCCTCTTAGATCATTTTTCCCCGGGGAAAGCCAGCTGTCATGATTTGAGGTAGCTGTGTGGAGAGAACCACATGGGAAGGGACTGAGGCATTCCAACAACCATGTGAGTAAACTTAGAAGCAGATATAATCACATCAGGGTAACTGGGGTATCCCTCACCTTAAGCATTTATTCTTTGTGTTACAAATAACCCAATTATACTCTTTTAGTTATTTAAAAAAAGCAGCAGATGTCTCTCTAGTCAGGTCTTCAGATGAGACCACAGCTTTGGTTTACAACTTGACTGCAACCTCTTGAGAGATGCTGAGCCAGAGGTGCCCAGCTAAGCCATACCCAGATTTCTGATCCATAGAACTGTAAGATGATACAGGGTTGTTCTTTTAAGCCTCTGTGTATTGGGGTAATTTGTTATGAAACAGCAGATGACTTATAACGACAGGGACATCTTTAAATCTTGGCACTTGCCAACTAAATTGACTGTTACAGGTCTGTTGCAGCTACCATTATTAGTAATTCTGTGGCTGGGATTGTGCATTGATTAGAAAATCCCAAGGTTATGCTTCATTAGACCCATACCTCAGCCTGTACCGACTCCACATGCTATAAATATTATCTTAGATATTAATCCGATGCAAAGTGTGATAGAAAGAAAGTGGCCATTAGATTTAGACAGATCTCAATTCAAACCCCAAACTCTCTGCTTACTACCATGGTCAAGTTGAATAATCCCTTTGCATGTGTGTTTTATCATTAGCAAAGTGCTGATTAGTGCTGGAACAAGAAAAGTACAAGATGCAATTGGACCATGAACAAAAAGCTACTAACTTCTTTAGAGAAAGCATTCTCAAAGGTAACTTCAGAGAAAGCATTCCCACAGAAATGATGTTTAAGCAAATTCAAGACGGATGAGTAGAAGTTAACAAGGAAACATTGGAAGGAGCAGTGTTCCCAGCACAGGCAATAGCTTATACAGAGGTCCAGCACCTTTGACAGGCTGAAAAATTACATGCTTTAAGAAAAAAAGTAGCAAGGGATGAGTCTGCAGAGATTGACAGGGTTCAGATCATGTTATAGAAAAATATTAGACTTCTTTATGACAATGATTGAGTCATTGAGGACTTTAAGCAAGGATAGTGAAATAATTGGATTTTTACTTTGGAAATATCACTCTAGTAAAAGACAGAGAACTAGACAGTAAGCATTTTGCATCTCACGATATATATAGTCTGTGGCACAACTATTAAACTGCTTTTGCAGCAGTGCAAAAGCAAATATAAGCACTATGTAGTAGATGGGCATGGCTGAATTTAAATTTACAGAAACAGACAACAGGTAGTGTTTAGGCCTTAGTTTGCCAGCCCCTGATATAAAATACACAAGAGAAAGCCAAACATAGAGAATATAAAATATTTGGAAAGACATTTAATTAATTACATAATTTACTCATTTAGCAAATCTCTAGGTCAGGGATCCCAAACCCCGGGCCATGGACCAGTACTGGTCTGTGGCCTGTTAGGAACCAGGCTGCCCAGCAGGAGGTGAGCTCAGGCAAATGAGCACTACCGCCTGAGCTCCACCTCCCTGTCTGATCGGCAGTGACATTAGATTCTCATAGGACCGTGAACCCTATCATGAACTGCACATGCGAGGGATCTAGGCTGCACACTTCTTATGAGAATCTAACTAATGCCTAGTGATCTGAGTTGGAACAGTTTCATCTGGAAACTATTCCCTCTCACCCCGGACTCTTTTTAGATACTCATGACACAGACATGATAAGATAGACACAATTCCTTTTCTGGTGAAGGTTATGATACAGTGAATCAGAACATTAAGTGAGGATAGCCTTAACAATAAGCTCTATAAGCTGAAACTTGTAGTATATATATAAATTCTAATTGTAATAATTCAATTTAATATGATTATTTTATTATGAAGCATTTTTAAAAAACATAAGGTCAAGCACATATTTACTGACAGATTGAATAGAATGACTTAAAGAAATTGCAGAAAGTTCCGGGCAAGTAAATCTAGTATAGAATTTAAAAGACCTGCCAAGAACTATGTAAGGTATTTTCTATATTTGTTCTCATTTGATATTTATGGTAGCTTTTCAGGGTTATTGGTCTCATTATTGGTCTCATTTTACGAACATGAAAATCTGACCTGAAAAAGCTCGATCACTTTCTAGACCGTAGAGAGCTGGGATTTCGACTCTAAAGTTGGTTCTCTTCCTTGTTCTTCATATTGCCTGTTTGGGAAAGAACACAAGCAAAGCAGCAGGGAGTTAGAGGCTGAAATTTTATAGCAAGGAACTTAGTAAAGAGGTTGAGATGAACCCTTCAAAGTCCCACAGAGAGCTCAGGAGAGGCCTGGGAACTGAAATCAGGAATCCCAATTGCCGCTTCCTGCTTCTAATCACTTTCCCAAGAGAGTTGTCCCAGCTGTTCCTGAGTGGAAGAAAGACTGAGAGAATCTTTTAAAACCCAAGCCCTTGTAATAAATTTAGACTTCAGGAGAGGAAAAGAAGAAGAAAAAAGAAATTGTTGGCTTAGGAAAGTAATGTTTCCTTTTCATCAGATCAAGGGCAGTGGACAGGGGAAGAAAAAGTACATTCAGTCACTTTGACTGCAGGGCTCGAGGAGATGAAGTCTCAGCTTGCCCTGAAAACTCACCCACTCCACTTTGAGGGAATTCGGTCATGCCCAGAAATAACGTGGCTATACAAGGAATGCTTCTGTTTCTCCCTAATGAGTTGATTATATCCTGTCAGAAGTATCGTAAGGCCATCAAATGTCAAGTCAATTTTCTCAAACATATTATTTTCATAACAGCTGGGTCTGACTAACTCTTGAAACAGAGCAACCCATTGTTAGATTTTACTGAGAATGTCAGAATGAAGCTCAATTAAAAAGGAAAGAAAGAAATGTTATAGGACACATGATCCTGATTCACGCAAGTTTACAATTTAGTATTTAGAGGCCAATTGTATTATGATGATTTGGTCACTTAGTTCACAATTAATTCATAATGTCAGAGGAAATAAATGAAGACTGTGTCATTTGCCCACAGGAGCCAATTTCTTAGAAGGCAGGCAGGGCATCTTTTCAGTTATTGACTCAACAGCTGAAGAGCTAGAAGGATAAGCCTGGAAGTGTGAGGCATTGAGTTCTGATCCTTATCTTTCCAACACATGCTCCTGAATGAACCTGGTTTATCACATCTTTGAAAGACACCAGTATAACACTGAGGAGAAAAAAAGGGACTTTAGAATCTGACAACCAGAGCCTCGACTACTTATTTGCTGACTGGTCTTAAGTGAATTAATGAAATGGGCACACTCATAACTAGATAAGAGTTAGTGAAGAAATTAAATGGAATAAGATATCTAGCATGTTGGTACAGAGTAAATCTTCAGTAAATGGTGTGATTAAAAATGATGATGACAATGATAATAGAAATGAAAATGGAGAAAGATGAGGAATTCAGTAAAACATGTGCCTAAGGCCAAACAGAGGCTGTGAATGAGAAAGTCATCTAACCTGGAACAGAAGCTAAAAAGCAGCCCTGAATTTACATCTATTAATGTTTGTATAGGACAAATTTCACAGCACATAATATCAAGTGTGACATTATCAGGATGCTGGATTTCCCTTCAAAAATTAGAGCATGTCTCCTGCCACTCAAACCCATTTCTTATCACCAAATTTTGTTGCTGATATTCTATTTGGTTTTCATTTATTTTCATTTTTTATATAATTTGGTGGTGCGGTAGGTAGAATTTTACAACGACAGCCCCAGATTCCTGGCCCCTGATATATGCATACTTCCCATTTATTCAATCAAACACCAATACAGGTATTTGATTCAACTCTGAAGAGATTTCATGGATGTCGATAAGGTCCCACATCTATTGACTGTAAGATAAAGAGCATATGTGGGCCTGACATAAACACATGAGCCCTTTGCAAGCAGAAAGTCTTCTCCAGCCGCAGAAAGGAAAGTCAGAGATTGAAAACATGTGAATGGTTCAGCACACCATAGCTTGCTTGAAGATGGAAGGGACGACCGTGAGGAATGCAAGAGGCCACCAGAAACTGAGAGCTGACAGCCAACAAGGAGACAGGGACCTAAGTCCTACAACCATAGGAACTGAATTCTGCCAACAAGAATGAGCTTAAAAGAGGACTTGTTTTTCCTAGATCTTGGAGAAGATAATTCAGTCTAGATGATATCTTAATTTCAGCTTTGTGGTACTATGGACAGAGAACCCAGCCATGTTGAGCTGGACATCTGACCTTCAGAACTGTGAGATATTTAATGGGTATGATTTTAAGACACAAATTTTGTGGTAATTTATCATATAGCAATAGAAAACAAATACAGGTGGGCTGAGTACCTAAAATCTAAAAATTACTCTCAGTCTTCTGAATAAGCCTAGTTTATCTATCTAGCTTAGAAAAGGAAATACTGACAGTAATAACCCTAATAACTTTTAAACATGCATATGCGCGTGCACACACATACACACGCACACACACACACACACACACATAGACACATTCACAGGCTTTATCTCAAAATATAGGATAATTGAGCCAAAGGTATACATTTTACTAGAAGTAATTCCACAGATGGCCCCAGTTTCCTTCCTATCAGCATGCCATTTCTTCAGTGTTTGCTGAACAACTATTGCACGCTAGACCACAAGGATATAACCTGATTAATACACAGTTTTTCAAAGAGGTAGTAGACTAGGGTGAGTATGCATTGTGGTAAGGGTTAGGCTATAGAAAGGCCACAACCTAGTCCTAAAAATCAAGGAAGGCATCCCAGAGAAGTAATTTCTAAGCTGCAATGTGAAGAATTACCCACTCAAAATGGATATAAAGGAAAGCAAATGTTTCTAGGCAGCAAGAATATCATTACAGACTGTTGGAAGTGATAGAGACCAGAAGCTTCTCGAAGAACCATGCACCATTCATCATCACTGAACCATGACTCAGGGGAGAAGCAGACGTGGGAGAAGTTGAACAAGTAAGCAGAGATTAAGTCCTCTCCAGAGTAGAATCATCTAAACAAATATTGAATTCCTCTTAAAGTGAAAGGAAATTCCAGGAGATTGATAAGTAGAAAAACAATGGTATCAGCTTTGTTTAAACAAAGATTATTTGCTGGAGCTTGGAGAGCAGCTTGAGGAGTGATGCTCATCGCTGAAGACAATAGGTCATTCCAGTAATTCAAGTGAAGTTGATATAGGTTGGTGGTCTGAAGGTAGAGCCAGGTGGATGATGAGAACAAAGATTTGAGAATTGTAAATTTTATATTTTTTTCATACTTGGTTCAATTTAGAAGGTGAGGTAAAATAGAGCCAAAGTCAACTTTCAGATATCTGACTTCGGAAATGGGACAGATAGAAATGTCAATAAATGAGAAGAGTTCCCCAGGGAAACAGACCATTTGGTTGGGGGATGGAGGAAGAGGTGGAAGATGATGGGTTTTATTTTTGTAAATTTTACAATCTAATTTTATAGATTGTAAGCACCAAAAGTATGGATTGCCTAGCAGCATCACAAATTTCTCAAATTTTTTTTCCTCAATTCTTCCTTCAGTTAATAGAAATTGGTTAAACTTTACGGAAGCACAGTTGATGAAAAACAGAGTATCATTCATGTTGCCATCCTAATTAGTCCTCTCCTTTCCCTTCAGATGAATGAATGAACAGCACAATTACTGGCTATTTTAAAGGACGTGAACATCAAAGCACTGAGAGATCACTAAGTCCCAAAAGGTGTTGAACAATGTACAGGACATGTTTCCCTGGTTTTAAACCTAATTTTTTTCCTATTTTCAAATAGTTAATAAGAGCACTTGTTACTTATATTGTGAAATTAAAATAGGAAGCTAAGATATAAGCAGGAGAACCAAGTCTGCCTTTGAAAATGGATGATCTCATTAGAGAAATGCTCATTTGTGTCTGCCCTCTTGGATCTTGTGAAAACAAAAGCAACACATGATGCTCCCAAGGCTTTAGTAAAATAGTGAGCAGGAAGGAGCATCTTCCATTAGAAACTCTCCACTTAGGTTTCATTTTGTGAATTCATTTATTGAGCAAACATTAGTATGTGAAGTAATTAGTAAACAATGACAAGAGGAGGCATAACATCATTGGAGATAAGAGCTTGGAGGCTCGAGTGGGCATAAACCTGGATTTGCTTACAAGTTACAGTATTTACTATATTTGTAACCTTGGAAAAATTTGTATGCCTTCTACATGTTGGTTTTCTCACCTCTAAAATGGAAGGATTATAGAACTTATATGGTTGAGGTCAGTATTCAATGAAATCAGCATGTAAAGAATTTTTCACAGTACTGGCACATTCCCTTGACAAATATTAGTTATTTTATTATCATTTTTATAATTACTACTTTTATTAGTTCCTTATATATAGGGCTCTGACATTGGTTATTATCTTCTCAGGCCAATATTATATAATTTTATAATATCAATATTAATTACATGGAGATTAAACATTTGCAACCAGAAAAATAAGGCAGAAAAAAAAATAATGTGAGGCAGCATTTTTCAGCTGGTTACTATGTGCCAGGTACATATTCCAACTGTTTCTCCAACATTAATCTATGCAACAAACCTAAGTATGAAATCAAATTTTAAACAGAACTGAACTTTATCTCACTTCCCATTGAACAACTCCAATGTGATGAACATCCAAATGTACCAACTTTTGTGTGTATGTATTTATTTATTTACTTGTAATTTTTCCAAGCTATTAAACTCATCAACCATTTCATCTTTGAGTCTCCAACACCTGACTTAGAGTCTGCTTCTATCATGCCCAGCACGTGTGTTACATCATTATATTAATACACGTTATTTGAACCATAACAACCCTAGACATTTAATAGAGCCCCAAATCAACACATTTAATCTTATACATTTTAAAAAATTTATATAAAACAGTGACATCAAAATAGTCTTTAAGCTCTAACCAATGACTGTTTCACTATAGCTAACGTTTATGCTTTACCATGGGTTAGGCACTTTGACAAGCATTTGACAAGGGTTTAATCCTCAAAACCACTTTCTGATCTGAGCATTTTTATTATTGCTTTCATTTGCATTTTGCAATAAAACTGAGTTTTCAGGAAGCTAAATTTAAATCACACTGGTGGTAAGAAACAATGATTGAGACAGGACTCAAAAATGATTCCACCTGACTCCAAAGCTCCTGCTTTGAAAGTCACCTGGGTTTTTTTTGCATTCTTCTTCCACTTTTAAATTTGTATAATTTTTATAATAACTAGCTCTGTATTAATTATTGGCTTGGGTACTACTTTAAAATTCACTAAGAAATTATTTTGATGGGTCAGATAAACAAGGGCCAAAAGAAAAAGCAAAGATGGGGAAACTAATGGGATTGTAGAAGAAGAGACTTGAGTATCCCCAAAGGATGTTTTTGCAGACATTGTCGTACACCTACCCAGAGCCCAGAACACCTTTCTTTCTTGCCAACAGAAAGTGGATTTTGTTCTGAATATTAGTATGCCCACTCTTAGAGAATTAATCATTGTCTAAGCCAATCATTATCATCGAATGCTCTATTTTCCTTGCTACTAGGTTAGCCGTATTTAAGTTTTAGCCTGGGAAATATCTGAAGACATCTTCAGTTATTTAGATATTTAGCATCATGGCTCTCCTTTTCCACTCTCTGAACCCAAATACAGCAATGATGGTTGGAGCTGTAGTAATCACCCAAGCTCATTAAAGAAAAAACAAGTAAATTATAGTTGAACCTTGACATAATTGAGCGACTAAACTAGTCCTACTGAACTAGTACCTTCTTGTTATATGAAAAAAAAACCCTCACTATTAGTCATATTTCCTGTTACTTGAGTCCAAATATATTTCCATCTGATAAAATTACATAGACTATGGATAAATACAAAGAAGTATTGGTAGGATGAAACTTCATAAATTAACAACAGCAAAAGACTTATGGTTATTTTAGTTTTTAATGCATTTTATTTTGGTTATTTTCCCTGTCATATTTAAATGGCTTTTTAAGCTGTGGTAATATGTTCCTTGAGAGGTAAAAGTTAGCTCTAGAAATGATCCAATGGCAGATGTACTCAGTGTCACATTTAGAAATGGAAACTATGCTATAATAAGCACATAGCTAAATACTTCATTGCACCGAATGATGGCAGAACCAACCAAGGGCTTTGTGGAAAACTGACTTTGGCTCTTCACATTGGTCCAATTCCCTGCTCCCTGTAGCCTCAGCACGTAACTAGCACAATAAAATTTCAGTGTAATAGATCTAGCTCATAAAGTTTCTATTTCTACCAGGACTTTGCCTAATGTAAAACTAGACGCCCCAGCCACACATTTGCTATCTGCAAGTGTTAAAATTGTGGTTAAAGCTGAATATTAGCAGCATTTCCCACTTGTGCTGTCATCTGGATTATATAACAATGTGTGGATTTTATAAACAGCAACTGCTCATTTTTGTGGTTGGCTTCTTATTGGATGTGCCCCAGAGCCATCTGACTAAATAAGTTGGAGACAACCAGATTGAGCACAGGGAGCAGTGACATTCCCTGGCACATGCAAAGCCAAGTCCTGCAGAAACTACAGGAACTAGGAAGGCTACTAGAAAAGTCTACATGCCTCCACATTATGGCTCAAGTATTACAAAAATATGTGTGAGTTTTCTCATGGATTAGCTCTGCTTCCCGACAGCATTTCACAAATATTCTACCACACCATTTTACTCCAAGAATACTGAGGGACCATAACACTAAGCCATTTGATAATGGTGTTGTCTAAACATAAATCATTTTTAGATGGTGCATGTCAAGCAATACAAGCACCTGTCATGTTAAAAATTATTGTTGTATGTCTGATTCCCAAAAACAAAACATTTTAACTCTGGCTGATCCATGATCTATTATTTCATGGGACGATGGAATATTTTAGAGACGATCCTGCTGGGAATCAAAGTGACTATAATTGTCCAAAACTATGTCCAGAGAAAATTTATAAAGCTTGAAACATGAAAATAATTCACCAGGGAGATGGAAAATGATGAACAAAGTCACCAAATACTGTAGATGGATAAGATCTTTTGGAAGAACTTATGGAGGTAGAGAGTTATAGATGTAAGAGTGCAAGATCCTCCACTCCACTGAAGAGATTGTTCTGATATAAATATACTCTGCATGCCTTCTTGCAAAGCAAAAGAAAAAAGATTTTAAAATATATTGATGATTCACTCAGCAACTATTCATTCAGAGAATGTGTGAAAAGAATGGTATAAAGCTGTTTTCATCACTGTTTCTAGCCTGTGGGTCTTCTAATTCAATTGGAAAGTCAAGGTGCAATCTCATTAAGAGCGACTAACAACATACAAATTAAATGGCAACAAAAGTCAATTAAAAGATATTCCATTGGAGCATGAGATGAAAAGCAAGTGCACTGATTTAATTAATGAATGTTAATCAATTTTTATTTGATTCATTTGAATAATATTTAGTTCCAGGATTACAATGAGGACTAAGACATGAGGGTCCTCAGGGGATTTATAGCATGCAAAAGAGTTGTTTGAGTCAGAATATTTGGGTTGCAATCTTTTTATGTCTATTCCTTGTCTCAGAGCTACTTGCCCTTGGTGTCAAGGTTTTGGATTCCTCAAAACATTTGCTTGTCTTGCTCTCTCATAATTCTGACTTTGTACCCATACTCTGTCCTCCCACCCCAATATATCCCAAACTTGACTCTATTTCATGACTTTCTTCTATACCTTTTTTTTTTTTTTTTTAACTCTAGTGGCTCCTGCTATCTTATTTCCTCCATGTTGTTTATTTAAAATTCCAAAGAGAAAACAAAACAATTGATTGGGCATGGCCATGTTTTCAGGACAGGATACAGCATGGGTTGTTTATGTTATATAAGTTAGCACCCATTGGATAAGTGCCCTCTCTGGTCTCAAGGCTTTTGGTGGGTCAGACATCATGGTTGGCATGGTTAATATACATGTGGGATTTAAGAGACTGCTGGGACATCCAAGGGCTATTGACTATTTCAGGCATTGGCAAACTTTCTGTAAAAATCAGATAGTGTCTGGGCATGGTGGCTCATGCCTATAATCCCAGTACTTTGGGAGGCTGAGGTGGGTGGATCACCTGAGGTCAGGAGTTCGAGACCAGCCTGGCCAATATGGTGAAACCCCATCTCTACTAAAAATACAAAAAATTAGCCAGGCCTGGTGGTGGGCGCCTGTAGTCCCAGCTACTCGGGAGGTTGAGGCAGGAAAATCACTTGAACCTGGGAGGCAGAGGTTGCAGTGAGCCAAGATCATGCCATTGCACTCCAGCCTGGGCGACAAGAGCAAAACTCCACCTCAAAAAAGAAACTCCGCCTCAAAAAAGAAACTCTGCCTCAAAACAACAAGAACAACAAAATAGTAAAAACTTTAGGCTTTATGGACCAAAAGATAATATTTAGGATACTTATATAACAACTCATATAACAAGTTAAAGGACTTAAGTAACTTATATAGCAATTTGTATATCTTAGAGTACTTATAAAATAGCCATTTTAAAATGTAAAAATCATTCTTAGCTTGCAGGATGCAGAACATAAAAACAAACAGGTAGAAAGCCAGATTTGGCCCATGAACTGTCATTTACCAAACTCTTGTCTATCTTAATATGTGGTATTATAAAACACATATTTTGGCTCTCAATATATACATTTATAAATTGGGAGTCATATTTTTGAAGGTGATAGGCAGTCATAATGAGCTCTGCTACTCACAGGCTCCAAACACATGTTCTATACCTGAGTAACACCTCCCACCAAGTGGAATTGTCTTTGATTGTGTTCTCCCAGAAGCTGACCCTGAGACAAAGATTTGAGTGGAAGTATTTTGTTGGAGAGATGATACCAGCAAACACTTGTAGGAAAGTGGGAACATAATTAAAGAAGGAAGGCAGCTTGTACAGAGTATGTTATTATGCTTATTAGGACTGTGGGAACATATAACTTAATCCCTGTTACTGTATAGAACTCTGATAGTCAGTATAGAACTCACACCTCAGAGTCCTCTCACTCTGGGGGATGGAGCTGGAGTATTTACCCACCAACTCCCATCAGTCATTGGTTAGGAAGCTCCCAATATCATTTCTCTAACACTTCCAGCTTGCCTGATATGTAATTAAGCAAAAGAAGCTTCAACTGACAAAAAAAAAATTCCAGGCAGTTAGAGATTAAGACATTCAGAAATCAAGAGCTTCAGCTGAATGGATTAATGATATCTACATAGGAGCAAGATAAAAAGGATGGGATGAAATGATTCATGTCAACTAGCTTGATCTTCAGTAAAACATCTCATTTGCTGCCTATTCACCCTATTCTATATTTGGCTTGATGCCAAAAAGCATTTTTCTGGGACTTGTACAGAATATCACTATTATAAACTGCCTTCTCAGCAGGATGATGGGCTCTGTCATTGGCTTGCTGGCTTGCTGGGTGATCTTGTTTTTTGTTCCAAGTTTGTATTAGTCTGGTTCCTCCAGAGATACAGAACCAACAGGAGATGCACAGATAGATAGATAGACAGACAGACAGATAGATAGATAGATAGATAGATAGATAGATAGATAGATAGATAGATAGATAAAAGGGGGATTATTGTGGGAATTGGATCACATATGGGATCACATCCGAAAACTGGACCACATGCTGAGAAGTCCCACCATATGCGCTCCAGCAAGCTGGTGAACCAGAGACACTGGTTGTGTAATTAAGTCTGAATCTAAAGGCCTGAGAACCAAGAGAGCCAATGGTGTAAATCTCAGTTCAAGGCCAAAGGCCCAAGAACATGGTGGGGGGAGGGGGGGGCGGGGCTGCAGGGCCCGTGTAAGTTTCCACATCTGCGACCCAAAAACCTGGAGCCCTGATGTCTAAGGTAGAAAAACTGAAAGTCTCAGCTCCAGAGAAAAGAGTGACTTCATCTTTCCACTGCCTTTTAATTCTATCCAGGCCTTCAATGAATTGGAAGATGTCCACCCACATGGTGAGGGCAGATCTTTCTTACTCCACCCACTGATGCAGGTGTCAGTCTCTTCTGGAAACACCTCCACGGGCATACCCAGAGCTAAAGCTTGACCAGCATTAGTTGGTAAATGTGAGTACCGCTTAACCCAGTCAAGCTGACATGTAAAATTAACCATCACAAAGTTTTTGTTTTTTCTTCTTACATTTTTCAGCTTGGATAATGGCATCTGAGAAGTCACATGGCTTTTTCAAAATGCAATGTGATATCAAAAACGTGTGTATACCGGGGCCAGTCGGTGGGTGGGGGGCTAGGGGAGGGATAGCTTTAGGAGAAATGCCCAATGTAGATGACAGGTTGATGGGTGCAGCAACCCACCATGGCACATGTATACCTACGTAACAAAACTGAACTTTCTGCACATGTGCCCCAGAACTTAAAGTAAAATAATAATAATAATAATAATAAGTGTGTATAGATCTGGCACATTGTAGTCATTCAAAAAACACTATTCTGCTTTTTTCTTCCTCATTCACTTATCCTAGTGCACTTCTACTGTTTTCTTTTCCAGATGTGATTAGGAACTCTTTTGTGAACCAGAAAAGAGAAATCTTGCACTTATTGGAATATGGCAGCCACTCACCATCTCCTCTGTCTGCTCTCACTCAGTTTATCTGACCCAATGGGAATGCAGAATCTCAGGCATAAAACCAACTGCTTCGTGGGTCACTCTGGAAAATTCTAAACTGAAGCTTTTTTGAGAAAGGAGACATTACCTCAGAACTTCCACATGTAGCTACTATGGAGTTTCTGTTTATGTGAATGGATATTTTCACCAGATATTGGAAACATGCTAAAGCTGGATTCCAGTGCAATAAAGGCAACTCATTTAGCCATTGGCCTGTGATATTATGAGAAATACAGTTAAATTAGACGAATGCTCCACCAGGAATTGTGGCCAAAATAAATGATCATTTTTTTAAAAAGAAAAAGATAAAGACACAACATATTCTGTCATTTTTTTCTTCTTGTCAATGTCTTTGAAAAACAGACTTGAAGTCTCAAATGAACACCTTAAATTCCAAATAACCATTGAGGTGTTGGGGAAGACTTGTCTCCTTGTTGATTCTATGGATGGATAGATGGATGATGAGTACTACAAATATTTTTATCTCCTATGTATAAATTAAAGGAATAGTAACTGAGAAGGGCTTCAGAAAGCTTATTGGAGGATAGGCATTCAGAGAAAAAAACTGAAGGATGAGTAATTACAGGTGAAGTTGGAGGAGAGGCTATTTTTGATTGAAAGAAAAGAGAAAGGCATAGACAGAACTAAAGGACATGTAATTTTACCTCTCATACGAAGAGCAATAATTGTCCCCTCACTTTCATATTTCAATAGAAAGAAGAAAAATCTTTTTCCAAATAAAAATCAGAAAACTAAAAAAAGTTCTTGAAATATTTCTAATAAATAACATTTTCCTATTTATTACTTTATTGCTATATTTTCTTATAAAATATATTTAAATTAGATACACATAATCTATAATCTATCTTTAAATTAGCAAAATTTTATACAATACAAATCACAATTTTTATATTATATATTCTTACTATTCTTGTTCATTTCTTGTCCACATAAATTCACATTAATTATTATTATAGTGCAGATACTACTTAATATTCCTTATAACATTATTTGGTTAAAAAAAGTCTTAGTATTATATTTTTAGTTATTATATATAATTATTTGTAGCATTCCACTGAATAGATAAACATTTAGTTTAAGCATTCTAATGTTTCAATATTTTTGCTATTATACATAATGCTGCAAAGAATATCTTACTAGTGTGGCCATTTTACTGCAATGTTTTTTACCTTAGATTTTATTTCTGTGAATAACATTACTAAATGAAAGGAGTTTATCTTTCTTATGGTTTTTAATATGTATTGCCAACTGCAATCACAAAACAATCACTAGTTGCACACCAATCAGTGGCATATTAGTGTATTAATTTCACCAAGTCCTGCCTTCATTGGGTGCTACCATGTTTTGGACTTTTTAACTGTTGAATAATTTATCAGGTATATAAATAATCTAAAGAATTTAAACTTTAATGAACTATTCCTCTACTGCTAATCTAGCCCACATAGGGATTGTGAAGATAGCTCATTTAACAAATACTTCTTGACCACTGTCTTTGTTCTCATTCCCTGCAGCAAAAGTAGCAGAGAAAAAAGCACAAGAGGAGAGAGGTGATGAGGATTCTGAACACAGAAGGCCTTCTAGGCCCTGTGTATTAGGATTTTGCCTTTAATTATGAGTGCCATGGGGAGCCACTGTAAGGGAAACAATTTCATGTGATCCTTGTCCTTTGGGAGCTTTTAAAATCTTAATGACGAGATTAGAATCAGATATTGTTCCCCATCTCCCCAAAATCCTGCCTCAACTCCATCCTCACAATTGTACAGAGATCAGAATACCATGACCAGTCCTTGGAAATACTGTTCATCTCTCAGTAAGAACGGAAGAAGGGAGGGCATGAAGGGCCTCCTGTATCTGGAGCATTGTTAGGTGCTACATATCCAATCTCATTTTGTCCAACAACGGTCCTGTAAGGCAGGTCCCATTTCTATAGAGGAAGAAACTGAGGCTCAGGGTGCTCACTTTGGGAAGACCTTCTGTTTGTCTTCCTTACAAAGAGAGAAAACATTAGATGCCTGAGTGCCCTCGAGGAGCTTTGACAGAATCTGAATCATTTTTACTCTGTCTTTCATGTTTAAATTTCCAACATACCTTTGTCATTTTCATCCACTGGAAATTGAGGCATCCCATGCTTCACAAAATTGGCCCATTGTTTAAACTGTCACCCCTTCTTTCCTTAATTCCACTCATGAGCATTTGGACCCAACCAAAGGAGGTTGGCTGGATCCCACAACAGCAAGTCCACTGAACCGGGAATATGCAATGGAAATTGAAATCTATAATGTGTTCTATGATTTTGAACATGTCTACTCTCTCCCTGCGTCTCAATCCCTCAAATGTGCAGTCAGGGGATGGGGAGATAAGGCAGAGGATCTCTGGGGATCATTCTTGCTTTAATGATCTATGACAAAATCTTCCCAGTGGACTGCACAGCCAGAAAGAGCCAAGGCTGAGAGCCATTTCTCCCCAGAAATGTGATTCCACAGTCGTGGTTTCCTGGAACAACTGAAGAGTGTGGTAATAGAATCCATGGAGAGAAACTTTATGTGGCTAATATTCCAAAGCTTTCTAAGTGCAGTAATAAACAGAGCGCATCTTGGTGACACAGAAATTATGAGGCAGAGACCATAATAATAATTCATGTCTGCTTCTATTCACTATTGACAAGATGTGCTTCCACTCCCAAGACACCAGAGCAGCAGAAAAATAAGTAATTCCCTGAGTTGCCACCACACTATTTTGCTTTATGCTAGTTTTTCTTCCTTTCTTTTTTGTCACCCACAAAAGTGAAACCCAATCATCTACAGAAGCTGCCTTTTGTCTAAGAGTAAGTGGTGGTTATTATTTGCATCATATGAAGCTAGGCATCATGGTTTCCATGCTGGAAAGCAAAGTTCCCCTATGTTAGGCATCTTTGGTTTACAATAACATATACTCAATAACTGAGAAGAAATTTTGAATAGATCACACTTGCAAAATATTTCCCAGACTGAAAATTTCACGGAGACTGGTGATCACGTAGGCCAAGTGTACTTTATTTCCCCCGTCTCTCCATTCCTCAGCCCCTGAAATAATTCCTAGGAGATTTTTATCTAACTCCGGCTGAGTCCACCAACAGATATGAAACTTACTACCTTACTGTTTTGTGACTCATCCTATTCTATTTTCTTGCAACAGCTCCAATTATTAAAGTGAAATACGACATCTTAGTCCTTTTGGAGCAAGGCAGGAAGCATTTATTCTTTGACTGTGCAACTGTTCTTTAAGAATGTGTAATGAGCCTCACATCTCCTCTAAGTCTTCTTTTTTCCATGTTAAACATTCACAATGTCTTCCCCATTCCTGGTTGGTATAGGTTTCAGATCTTGCTCTCATATTGTTTAGGCTTCTCAAAGTGGTGCCACTTGACCAACACAAACTTGGAAATAAGACATCCTAAGCTTGAAACAATGCATCCAATGTGGTCTATCTTAGAGAAAATGATTGAAATTGTCACCTGCCTTAATCAGTACATTTCAACTCTATTATAATAATTTTGCCTAAGAATGTTTTGATTTTTCCAGCAACGGTGGCACACATTTGGTTTATGTTTAGTCCTGGGATGAACATATGAGCTTTGCTCTTCCTCCAAGGCACAAGCAGGAATGTAATGAGTATCAAAGTGCTCTTGGTCACTCAAATGTATTGACAAAACAGGACCTCTTTATGAAATTATAAAGTCATCCCAGATTGTATTTTGGACATTTCTTTTATTTCTCATGTTCTCATACTTTCTGTAGTCTCCTCTGCCCCCAACATACATGCCTGACTTCTACTCAAAAGTAGTTCTACTCTGCTGTAGTAGTTCAGAGCCTGGCTTGTAAAGGCAGCCTGCTCAGGGTCATATTCCAGCTCTGACATTTGCCTGCCCTGCAGGTTTCAGAAACTCAATGTCTTTTGCTTGTTTAAGATTTTTTACGTTATGTATAAAGTAATAATACTATCTCCCTCATTGTGTTGTTATGAGAATTTAATGATTTCATATATCTTAGGCGCTTAGGACAGTGCCCGGCACATACTGAGTGCTAGCTGATACAATAAGCCTAGCATGGTATTTGGGACAATCAGGTCTGAGGCTCGGGGTACCAGGGATATAGTCATTACCCAGGTCCAGTAATATATGTCACTTCTTTTTTTTCAGACCTTCAATTTCTTTAGCTATAAAATAGGGAAATCAAACAATAAGATGCCTACAATTCTTTCCAGCTCTCTCATTTTTAAAACTGTAATTGTCTGCAAGTCTTTGATCTTCCAGCTCCTGACATGGGTGGAGCAAGCATCCCCAGCTTGGATAATAGGGGGAACAAGCTGATGATATGACTCTTTCTGTAGACATTGCTACTATCATTCAAACAAATAAAGATTTAAAAGCAAAATGTTTCATAATTCTGGCAGGCAAATTTGGAAAGACTTCTGAGGATAGCTCCATCTTATCAGAGCCCCTTACATCACACTACATAGAGAGGCTGCCCACTCCCCAAATTGCTATAATTGGTAATGTGGTAGAAGTATTATTAAGAAAAGCCTGGGCAGTCAGAGATGAGAGATCATGTCATTTTGAGGGCTGATATAAAGAAAGGAATCCATTTTTCATGGAAATGCTTGGCTTTGCATGAGCCTTTGAAAACCCACACAGTCAATGCAGTGGAAAAGGCAATGCACCACAGCATAAGGCCAGAGGTCTGGGGATACCTCAACTACAAAACCAACAGAGCACTTAATTGTGGCCATGTGTCTGAATCAGCCAGAAATGCAACTTCTTCATCAGTCCAATGGGATACTAATGCTCTCGCTTGACTTTCTCACAGAACTGCAAGAGATCATGAACGTAAAGGCATTTTGAATGTTCATTTCAGTTGCAATGTGGTAGTAACACTAAGGTTCCTGACCCTCCAAGGCCAGAATCTGTGTCCTGTAACCTCCACCACAATTTAGTTCCTGAAACTGCACACAAAAACGCAGCCACTCTAGAAGATGAAAGTGCAAAATTACTTTCTTCCCCTACTCAATGCCATTAAATGGCTTCCTTGACATCTACAGCTCTTTGCAGTAACGTTCACTATGACTAAATGTGTGGCTAATAATACCTTTTATGATCTGACCATTTTATCTCCTTAGCTTCATTTTTCTCATGCTTTGCTTTTAAGATTTCATGTCTTTGTTATTGTGAATAGTGCTGCAACAAACCTGCACATGTACCCTTGAACTTAAAAGTTAAAAAAAAATGTTCCTGAAGGAAAAAAAAAAAAAAAAAAGTCTAAGATTTTGTAGACTGATCTTCCAGTTTCTGGAACACACACATTTCCTCTCACTTTATGCTGCCACTTCTGCCTGGCTGGCTCCCACTCATCTTCAGGTCTCAGCCTTTTACCTTTTATTTGTTATGTTATTTTATTTTTTTGAGACTGAGTCTTGCTCTTGTCGCCCAGGCTGGAGTGCAGTGGCACAATCTCAGCTCACTGCAACCTCCACCTCCAGGGTTCAAGCGATTCTGCTGCCTCAGCCTCCGAAATAGCTAGAATTACAACTGCCTGCCACCATGCCTGGCTAATTCTTTTTTATTTATTTATTTTTTTTTTTTATTTTTAGTAGAGACGGGGTTTCACCATGTTGGCCAGGCTGGTCTCAAACTCCTGACCTCAGGTGATCCACCCGCCTCAGCCTCCCAAAGTGCTGGGATTATGGGCATGAGCCACTACGCCCAGCCCCTTTTACCTTTTAAGTGTCCCCTCTTCTCCATGCAATTAGGTAGATTCTCTGGGCTACGTGTTCCCAAAGCACCTTGTACTTCCCACCATGGTTTTCAGCCCAGTCTAATGGAATTAACTTGCTTAATTCATTGTTCTCCACCCAGAAATATAAGAAGCTTTGTGAGAGCAGAGACCGGCATATCTCTTTAATTTTTAGGATCCTCAGTGCTTAGCAGAATGGCTTACAAATATTGGCCTTCGATAAATATGAATAACTCACCTATTAGAGATAGATGGTATCTTTTACTGACATTCTAGAAAGCTGTTCCCCTTTTACCTCAAATCCTTCTCTTTTTCCTTTTTGCTTCTTTACACATTTTCCTAGTTCTCCCTATTTCCAGTGTCCATCAAGGGCTTGAAGAACCTTTGAATTTTATCTCTCCTTGTAATAGTTAACTCAAATATCACTTCCTCTAGAAAGGTTGTCTGACCTGGTTCTCAGGCAATAAGGCATCTCCTTCACTTTGCAATGTGTTTATATGTCTACCATAGAAGTTACTATGTCAGTTTCTTTACTTGTTTACATGGCTGTCTCTATCACTAAACTCTAAGACCTATGAGCAGGAAGCTGTTCTATTCATCTTTGTTTTCCTTTCCCCAGAAATGTCTGAAAATGGTAGCAATATTAACAGATAATAAATAAATGTTAATCAACCATTTCTTTTTCCAGATGAAAGCACCAAGTATCTACACAAGTGGAGAGACCTCACTGAACCAGGAAAAGAACGAAGAGTACCCTACTATCATTGCTTCATTCATTCAACAAACATGTATAGAGTTTGTTCATTCTGGGTGATAGAGTCCCAATGGAAAACAAAGTCATTCTGTAATAATTTTTAAATAGATAGCCTATATTTACCTCTGATGATATTTTCATTTATTTGTCTTCCTAAACTTAACTATCACTGTTGTTCTAAAAGACCTCATAAGAATAAGCCTTATTTAGTCTTACAAGAGGAATTTAAATCTCACCAAGCATAGGTGTTACATAGTAAAGACTTTTTATCTGAAATTATTAAAAACTTTTTGTCTGAAATTAGTAAAAACCATTATATTGAACATAATTGACACTACCTTTTAGTGTCATTTTCGTAACTGCACAATGCTATCTGGAAAAATACTACATTTACTGGAATAAACTCTACAGTCATCAAGAAAGAGTCAATTGGAAATTATTTAAAGGACTGAAGGGAAAATGTAGAGACCCCTCCCAAGCCATGAGACTCTCTGTTTCTTCTCTCATTCTAGCTCTGTGAGATGATAGCATTGCTCCCATTCTCCTGAGCTCAGGCTACTTATGAAAGCTCCTCACACCTTTCTACTCTCACATTCAGTGATGAATTACCCCTAAGACCATAAGTGAATTAGAAAATAATGTAACAATGAATTGAAAAAACCATTACTCTCTTTACAGTGATCAAAGTAGGAATATGAGGGATCAGTCTGCACAGAAATGGATTTTTGATTAGTCACAAATCTTGCATGAATTAGCCAAACTCAGATTACAGGTTAAATTTCCAAAAAGGAAGAGAATAAGATTTTTAGATATATTCCTATAATTCTCATAACTAATATAGCTTATAAAGTCAGCTCATCAAAAATTAGAGTATACCTAGGTCACTTTTCTTAGACATAGGAAGAAGAGGTATGGACAACGTCATCTAGTCACTGAAATTAAACAGCATCACACCAGTGTTTAAAAGTCTATCTCAGCCATTTACTAACTGTGCGACATTTGGCAATTTGATTTCTCTGGGCCTTGGATTCCACATTTATAAAAGATAGAATGTAATAACAGCCACCTAACAGGGCTTCTGTGAAGACTAAATTATGTAATGGATGTATGGCTGACAAACAGTGTCAACTAAAATAGATCCCTGGTCTTCTCTAAAATCATTCTCTTCCCAATTATAGAAGGTCAATATGAGATAATCAAATCTGAAAAATAGGCCTGGATATTTTGAAATGTTTTGTTATGTTATGTATGTTACATGAATACTGGTTTCATCCATTCCTCACCCCAACCCTCCCGTAACTCATTGATTACTTTTCTGAACCTCGATTTCCTTACCTGTAAAATGAAGTTAATAATAACAGATACCTCAAGGAATTATGGTTAAGTTTCTTTCCATGAAGTAGCCCATGTAAAGGACATAATATTGACTGACATTGCAAATACTAAATAATATTAATTGTCGTGGTAATGTAAAACATTATTATTCATGTTTCTGATTTTTATCAATTTTGCTTGCTTTCTAAAATATGAACATGAGTGTCATTGGGGATGTGAAGAAGTGGTTGTTGATATCTTTAAGATATTCGGAGTGCCAAAATTCAAAGAGCACGTGAATACGTTGTCACTTAAATGGTCATTTATGGCTGTAGCCTGGGCTAGTGCTTGAGAGCCTGGCTCCCATAATTCACCTTATTAAACATTTTTATGTTCCAATCCTCTATTTGACACTGGGAGTAAGGAAAAGAGGACATAAGTTTCCTGCTCTCAAGAAAATCACATTGCAGGAAAATAAACATATTAAAACATAATCAAAATCTTCTCTTCCATTTATATCACTTGGGGAAAAAAATTGATCCCCACTGAGAATGGCAAAAGTGCCCACAATCCTAGGAAAAGCCTGATTTTTCTGCATCCATAGTTAACAGGTAACTACCAGAAGTGCTTTTAAACCTCTTCAGTTGATCAACAATTCCTCTTAGTGAACCTGTTTTTACAAGCCAAACAGTCAGTGACCATCTCTTATTTTGGAAAAACAGTTTATCAGGAATTGACCCACTCTAAGAAACACACCTCTGAATGTCAATCCTTCAACAGCAGTTCCACACAACCTCTTTTCTCCAGATCCAGAATACTTACACGCCTAGAAATCCTCTAGCCACTGACCTACACGCTTCCCCACCACCCTCTGTAAGATCTGCCCTCCTACTGGGGACACTGACTTAGCAGCATAGCTCTCCCTGGCTGTAAGCAATAAATCAGCTTTGTCTTTCAATCTAAGATAGTTCATGATGTTCTTATGATCCTTTGACACTAGTACACATTTTGTATCAAATTAATTTCAGATAAATTAAGATTAAAATCTGTGTGTATCTGTATGTATAATCATACAATAATTGGAACAAAATACATTTATTAAAGACAGCTTTGCTATAGTAATGGTCTTTTTTTTTCACATGACACCAAAGGCAGAAACTATACAGGAAATACTGGTAGAATTTAAACTTCTGCAAGGTTAAATGACACAGCATCGCCATCACTACTAAAAAACAACAGCCCTGGTACCACTGCCACCAAAACCAACAGTGCCACAAGCAGTAACATCAACACCACCAACAACAATAGCAAAACCAATTAAACTTAGTAGCATAACTACCATTACCATTACCGTTGTTGTGAACAACATCAAAAGGCAAGTGATGGAAAGATGGGAAATATTTGCATTTGTATAACATAAATATTAATGTTCTGAATGTATACAGAGCTTTTAAAAATCAGTAAGAAAAGATATAGAGATGGATTCAAAAAAGGTTAACAGATGCAAAAGTAATTACAAAAGGAAGAAATGCAAATAACAAAAAGAAAGAGAAAAAAGAATACCAGACAAAAAAGAAAGTTCTTTTTTATCAGCAGTCATGGAAATACATAATTTAAAATGTTGGCAATGCCTACTTTTTATCAAAGTTGTTGAGGAAACATGTTTTCATATGTGGCTCGTGGAAAAGTAAATTGGTCCAATCTATTTGGGGGGCCTATTTGGCAATATGAGTTAAAATCTATAAGAATATGTAATTTATATTCTGTAATTACACTTCTAGGAATTTATACCAAGAAAATAATCAGAAAGCAGCAAAAGTATTTTCAGAAATATTCATTGCAATATTATTTGTAAAAATTAAAAAATGGAAAGAACTTAATTATGTAAAAACGAATGATTGTTTTAATAAAGTATGATATGTCCATTAAGGCAAAAAGTCAGCTACTCTATAGTACCTAAAAAATTATGCAAATATTTATTGATATGGTTAAAACCACACAATATATTAAGTGAAAAATATTAGGTTACAACTTTCTAGATATAATAATATCTCATTTTTGTAAAACAGAATTTAAGCATACATATAGTCATTTATTTAACAAAAAAAGTGTACTTATAATCTACTTTGTGCAAGGCACTATTCTAACCATTGAAGAGAAAGCAATGAACAATACCAATCTGGTCCCTAATCTCATGGTGCCTATGACTTGGTGAAATCATCTGAAGAGACAAAGAAGACCGGGCAACTAATACCTCAGGGCAGCAGAACTATGAGGTTTTAATAGTTTCTTTTTTTTTTTTTTTTTTTTGAGACAGTGTCTCACTCTGTCACCTAGGCTGGAGTGCACTATCGCGATCAGGGCTTACTGCAGCCTTGAACTGTCAGGCTCAATTGATCCACCTGCCTCAGCCTCCTAAGTAGCTGGGACCAAAGACCTGTGCCACCATGCCTGATTAATTTTTTAAATTCATTTTTTTGTAGAAATAGGGTCTCCCTATGTTGCCCAGGCTGGTCTCTAACTCCCAAACTCAATCAATTCACCTGCCTCAGCCTCCAGAGTAGCTAGGACTACAGGTGTGCGCCACCACACCCAGCTAATTTTTGTCTTTTTTGTAGAGACAAATCTCGCCATGTTGCTCAGGCTGGTCTTGAACTCCTAGCCTCAAGCAATCCTCCCGCCTCAGCCACCCGAAGTGTGGAATTATAGGTGTGAGACACTACACCCAGCATACCTTTTCTCACTTTTTAAATCAACATAACCTTTAACATTTTAACAATTGTTTTTCTTTTTTTCTTTAACTTGTCTATAGTCAAAATAAAAAGTAAAGCCATTTACCTTTTAGAGAGAAAATAAGAATACCAAGTCATTTAGGCCTGTAGTGGTTTAATATTTCTACTGAAACTCCCTAAGGCAACTTAACTAATGGGAGCACTTACACATCAAATTTGATTCCCCCTCCTCTTCTCTCTTGAAGTCCTGAGAGAACAGGGTAAAACCTGTCCAGTTCCAGGCAAGCTTTGAGAGTGTGCTCTCAGCAAAGTAGGGGTGACCATGTTCTCAGGGTTCTGTGACCTCAGATCCAAGATCTTTGGGAGCCATTGTTTCTGTCTGCTCAACCCAGGTAAACTACTAAACCTATTTTCTGTGGCTTTTCACAGTAGCAACTTTTCCTATGTAATTCCAAGTGATATGGAGAGACAATAGGAAGGAGGTTTCTATTGATAAAGCACCACTTTTCTATTGAGGCTCCAAATGCCATTGATGGAAGTGGGTTCAGATCACGTGATTGTGAGTTTCTCAAAATTTGGGATGTTGATTTTAGGAGGCACAAAAACACCAGGACCAGAGGAAGTTATCTTCAATAACCCAGTGAGAATATTACTCCTCGTTCAATGCTCCTTACTCTCAAGAAGGAATAATCAGTGAGGTGCTAATGCTCTTACCCTTCTATTATCCGCCCTTTTTTTTTTTTTTTTTTTTTGAGACAGTGTCTCACCATGTCACCCAGGCTGGAGTGCAGTGATATGATCTCAGCTCACTGCAACCTCCGCCTCCCAGGTTCAACCAATTCTCCTGCCTTAGCCTCCCTAGTAGCTGGGATTACAGACACCTGCCACCAAACCCAGCTAATTTTTGTATTTTTAGTAGAGATGGGGTTTCACCATGTTGGCCAGGCTGGTCTCAAACTCCTGACCTCAGGTGATCCACCCACCTCCCTAACTGCTGGGATTGAAGGCATAAGGCACCACGCCCAGCCTATTATCTGCATTTTTTAACAAACACAAAATGTGCTCACAGCTCAAAGCCTTCCAGTAGGAATCATTTTCTATTTAGAATATAATGACTTTTTCCATATTTTGAATTCATTGATTTATTATGTCATGTGGTGAATAATTCTGGTCTCCCTTTCATAGTGCTTTAGAAAAATATAAGGTTTTTATAAATAATTAGTAATCATTAAGGTAGAAAGGCTAACATGGCAAAACTCTTGAAAGTATTAAATATTACTTTAAAAATAGCTGAAATGTGGCAAAATAAATAAAAATAAAATACTGCCCCAACCCTTTGCCTCTGCCAATTTGTCACACCTGTCACAAGGGAACCTGTGACACTTAAGTTCTTGTAACCATTTTTCCAACTTGTCTTGGTAACTGCAGTCATTCTTGGAATCTCTTTTGGTTCTAGGCCTTTTTTTCTTTCTACCTAAGGCAGAGACCAGCTAAATCTATTTTCTGTGGCTTTTCACAGTACCAACTTTTCCTATATAATTCCAAGTGATGATATGGAGAGAAAGTAGGAAGGTGGTTGCCATCTAATATCAAGAGAGTTGAGAATGACCCTCGGGATGGGAGAAGGTGGTAAGATACCTACCTTCACTTAAACAGATTGCTTCCCAGAGACTTAAATGCTTCTTTTATATGGTACTCATTTAACCCTCACAGCAACACTTTTTTTTTTTTTTTTTTTGAGACAAAGTCTCACTTTGTCACCCAGGCTGGAGTGCAGTGGCACAGTCTCGGCTTACTGCAACCCCTGACTCCCGGGTTCAAGCAATTCTTGTGCCTCAGCCTCCCTAGTAGCTAGGATTACAGGCACCCACCACCACACCCAGCTAATTTTTGTATTTTTAGTATAGACGAGGTTTCACAATGTTGATCAGGCTGGTCTCAAACTCCTGACCTCAGGTGATCTGCCCACCTCGGCCTCCCAAAATGCTGGGATTACAGGCGTGAGCCACCGCGCCCAGCCACAGCTACACTTTTAAGTAAGATTATTCCAATTTTACAGAGGAAACTGAGGCTTGCAGAGTATGGCAGAACTATGGTACTCACCCTCCTGTTCCTTCACAGTTACCAACTGATGATGGCCAATGGGCTGTGAGTGCAAGATTTATCATTCATCTTCAGGCCAAGGTATAGAAAAGCTGGTACCTGATCCTCCAGCTATGGCAGGGACATACGACTGGAGTCTGCTTGTTCCATATACCACTGGAGGAGATAGAGCCTTGATTAGCTTAAATTACCGACTGGCTATGTAGAGAAAATCCCTCAGCTGAACCATGTAGATAGACTTGTTTTGTTAAGCAACTGCGATTTGGGAGTTACTCGTTACTTCAGCTGCTGCAGATATGATTCCCTAGAAACAATATCTGAGACTGTCCTGATGGGCATACAGAACATTCATCGAGGAATGCTCTCAGTATAAACACATGTAGGGAAAGGGAAAGAGGCAGAACCGAGCAGTGAGAGTAGATGGGCTGTAGTGTGCCCACCACAAGGACTCAGCTGACTCTGTGGGAAGCTCTGAAGCTGCCATGGCCCCTTAGAGTTGTTTCAAATTGGGAACAAGAGCTGGGCCTTTATACCTACAAATCAACGAGTCATTGGATGAAGGCTGCTCCCTGGAAGGAGTTGTGATCTTAAGTGAAGTGGCTGTCTTCAGCCAAGGGGAATTCCTGGAAAGTACTGACAGCTGAGACACTCCTAGAAGCTGAAAAAAGTAAGTTCTTCAGTCCTGAAAATGTATCAGTTACCACTACTGTAATGCAACATAACATAGTCTATTCTGACTCATTCAGAGAGGTTAAAAAAGCCCCATCTCCAAATGCAATCACATTGGGGGCTAGGGGTTCAACACATGAATTTGGAGGGGATGTGTAGGACCTCCCACTCTTGACCTCTTCTCCAAACTCTTTACAGACCAAACTCAATCAGATACCAGAGTGAAGAATACTGTTAGTATAACCCATACAGGGCAGCATCCTGGGCACACAGCAGGTGAGAAGGGTGAAGAAGGGATCTGAAGAAGCCAGAAAGTATCTACCACAGTAGGTTGAAAGAATAATAAGTAAAGGAATAAATGAATAAATATAATAACTGAAGTTGTGAAATGTGATAGAGAGTTGAGAGGATCAGTGTTTCAGCAAAAGCTAAAGCCATCAGGGGCTAGATGTTGAAGGATTTTGTATGCCACGGTAAGGGCTTTGGACTTTATCTGAAAAGCATCATAGAAAATACAGGAAGAGAAAACAGAATTAAGGGGGAAATGAAGTTTCATTTTGGACGTAATTAAAATTGAGGTACCTGGGCATAGTCAAGTGGAAATTTCCAGTCTGGAACTCAAGAGTCCAGACATAAGAGATGGAGACAGAGTATTTAGAATTCATCAGTGTATACAGCAGGGGCTCAGATAAGATTTCCCAAAGATAGTACATGGAATAAATTTTGATCAAATACCTAAAACTCAAATTGTAATTGTTGAATTGGAAGGTAAACAGAGTTAGGAAAATATATGCAGATTTATAGGCAGAAAACTATAAATATCTGTACTTTGTGTAATTAAGAAATAAAGTAAAGATGAAGGGAGATGACTCAAGATAACTTGAATTACCTTGGTATCTATATCCTCCTAACACATCACACCAAAATGTTCTGAAGGGTATTTGTGTTCGTTCTACTAATAGGTATTGGAAGGCATACCATGAGTCAAGTACCATACTAAATGCTATGAATACAAATAATATTATAGTTGTAACTTTTTCAATGAGATCATAGTTTAGTGGAGGAAACAGCAAAATAGGCAGAAAATTCTAACACTGAGCTAATTTAACAGGCTGTTTGGAACAGAGACATCCCTGTACTTGAACTTAGCTCCTGTAGATGAAGTGTGTTAAGTCTGAATGCAAAGGACAAAATAACTTGAATCTGAACAATTGTGGAAGAGAACCGATAGCAATTAAATTGGCAACTGCCCATGGACTTGACCTGAATACAATAACTAAAGAAGGGCATCATTCTGAAACAGTGAGGTATGAAACTGCAACTTGTGACAGAGGTAGAATAGAAAGCTCTTGACCATTAGCTTGTGCTCTCATTTCAGCATCTAATTGAATCATTTGATTTGACTATGTCATTAACTCTTTTAAAAGGGAGTACATCAACTTTCCCTTGCAGCCATGATGGATGACTGAAACCAGACCTACCCTCCTGACTTAAATGAGTAGAAAACAAGGAAAAACATGAAAAAAAAAAATTCTGCATTTTGCAATAAGAAGCACAGGACTGTGATCCTTATGAGGAAGGAAACAAAGATATGAGTGCTACAATTGTCCCATATTTCTACCTGGATGTATTTTCCAGACCATAAAGGTACCCAAAAAGACAATGGCATTCTCACTAAGCTAAAGAGACTAATATCGGAGTTC
This sequence comes from Pongo pygmaeus, assembly GCF_028885625.2. NCBI lineage: Eukaryota > Metazoa > Chordata > Mammalia > Primates > Hominidae > Pongo > Pongo pygmaeus. The sequence continues at coordinate 142,170,272 of NC_072380.2, forward strand.
AAAGAGGTTTAGGTGGCTGTAACTAGGAATGTAGACAACTAGAGAGGTAGGAAAAATTTACAAAGTACCACACATGTCCATAAATGTTCCCTTGAGTCAATTACTAGATATAATGGCATATGTATGCTCATTAAGACTACAAGAAACCAGGCAAAGAATGATAAGGAAGCTATAAGCTGAATAATATTACACAGGGCTAGGATATGTCCAACTTCTAAACGGTGGAGAGTCCTCAGGAAAAACCAGGGGCATTTGGAAATTATCACAGAAGGATATAACTTAGTAATAGCAATAAAATAACCAAAATAAATGCTATCCCATGATAGTTTTAAATTAAATCACAAAAGGATAGAGTTGATCTTTCAGTAACTTCACCACCAGCAGAACAAAGTCAAACACCCTTTGAAAGAAGACAGCAAAAAATTCAGCACTCAATACCACAAAATACACAATGTTTAATATCCTCTTAAAAATTGCCAGGCATACAAATAAGCATGAAAATGGACCATAACCAAGAGAAAAAATAATCAGTAGAAGTAGACTCAGAAAATACAGAGATGACAGAAACAGCACACAGAGACTAAAGTTGCTATTAAAAATACATTCAATATGCTCAAGGATTTAAAAGAAACTAAGAATACAATAGAAAAACAAATGGAAGATATTAAAAAATATCAAATGGAACTTTGAAAAATGAAAACTACAACCTTTGAAATGAACATTTTACTTACTGAGATTAACAGCAGATTAGGTGCTGAAGAAGAAATTGTCAGTTAATGTGAAAGTATAGCTACAAATACTATTCACAATGAAGTACAGATAGAAGATTGATTGAAGAAAATGAACAGGGCTTTAGTAATCTGTGGGGCAAAATAAGGCAACACAACATAATATGCATGTTGTGCATCCTCAAAAGTGAGAGAAGGGGCAAATAAAGTCTTTGAGAAAAATAATGGCTGAAAAATATTCAAATTTCTTAAAAAGTATAAAACCACAGATTAAGAATTTCAAAAGATAAAGAAAATGAAAACCCACACTATGACAAACTAAAATCAAATGGCTAAATGTTATGCTAAAATCTCAAAAATCTTCTGTAGAAGAAAACACATGTTATGTACAGAGAAAGAAAGATAAAAATGAGTGAAGACCTCATCTGAATGTCTGCAAGCTAGAGAAAATGGCTTAAAGCCTTATAGTGCCAAAAGGAAAACACAGGAAACCAATAATTCTATATCAGAAAAAAGTACTTTTGAAAACTTAGGACAAAAAAAGATATTTTCAGACAAACACAGGTTGAGAGAATTTATTGCCAGCGGATGTAGCATATAAAAAACACTTAGGAAATTTCTTTAGAAAAAATGTGCATGAAATGTAGAAAGTTAGATCAGCAGAAAAGAATAAAGAGTGCTAGAAATGGCAAATATGTGGATAAATACAAATGACATTTTTAATTTACTGGAAATATAATTAATTAGTTAAACAAAAATATTAGGACACTATACTTTGGGGTTTATACTATATATAGAATTAAAACATGATTAAAAAAAGAAAACAAATGACTAAAGGGGGAAAGGAAGTATTCGATTAGAAGATTCTTATATTAAACATAGTAGTGTAAGTACTACTTAAAGAAATACTGTGATAAATGTAAAGATACACACTGTAAGCCATACATCTATTAAACAAAGTTTATATGCTATTAAAACAAAGTTAATATGCCAATATGTGAAATAATACAAAATATTAAAAATAATTAAAAGAAGTCACAAAAGGAAAAGGACAAAGAAAACATGAGATAATTTTTAAAATAGCAATGGGTAGATGAAAACCCAAACATATTGATAATCACACTAAATGTAAATGATCGAAACTGATAAAAGACAAAAATTATCAGACTGAACAAATATGCAGTCTACATGACACCCATTTTAAATACAAAGACCCAGCTATTTTTAAAAGATTGAAAAGGGGAAATTATTCAAACCCCAATTATAAGAAAGCAGAATGGTTATATAAAATAAGACAAAGTAGAATTCAGAATGAGTATTACTAGAGATAAAGAGAAGCATTTTATAGGCATAAAGGAGACTGTCTTAGTTTGTTTACTGTTACTATAACAGAATATCTGAGGCTGGGTAATTTATTTAAAAAAAAAAAAAAGTGTAGTGAGCTCACAGTTCTGCAATCTAGGAGGTATAAGAAACATGGCCGTGGCATCTACTCACCTTCTGGTGGGGCTTTTCATGCTGCAGTATTACATGGCAGAGAAGGCCAAAAGGGAAGCACACACACATGAAGAGAGATCAAACAGGATGGGAAACTTCATTTTATAAAAACCGTCTCTCACAGGAACTAATCCATTCCCAAGAGAACTAATCCAGGGAAGAATAAGAACTCACGGCCAGGAGCAGTAGCTCACGCCTGTAATCCCAGTACTCCGGGAGGCCGAGGCGGGCGGATCATGAGGTCAGGAGATTGAGACCATTCTGGCTAACACGGTGAAACCCAGTCCCTACTAAAAATACAAAAAAAAATTAGCTGGGCATGGTGGCGGGCGCCTGTAGTCCCAGCTACTAGGGAGGCTGAGGCAGGAGAATGGCGTGAACACAGGAGGCAGAGCTTGCAGTGAGCCAAGATCGCGCCACTGCACTCCAGCCTGGGCAACAGAATGAGACTCCGTCTCAAAAAAATAATAAAATAAAATAAAATAAAATAGAGTTCCAGACCAGCCTGACCAATACGGTGAAATCCCGTCTCTACTAAAATTACAAAAATTAGCCGGGCGTGGTGGCGCATGCCTGTAGTCCCAGCTACTCAGGAGGCTGAGGCAGGAGAATCACTTGAACCCTGGAGACAGAGGTTGCAGTAAGCCGAGATCGTTCCACTGTACTCCAGCCTGGGCAACAGAGCAAGACTCCATCTCAAAAAAAAAAAAAAAAAAAAAACTCACCACCATGAGGACTATGAGAATGGCACCAGGACACTCATGAGGGATCTGCTCTGATGACCCAACATCTCCCTTGAGGCCTCACCTTCCAAAATGGCCACATTGGTAATTAAAATTTCAACACGAGTTTTGGTGGGAACAAACCATACCCAAACTATATCAGGTTTAATTCATTAAGAAGACATAAAAACGTATATGCACCTAGTTACAAATCTTTAAATACAGCAAAAGCTGACCAGTCTGAATGGAGAAGAGATAAATCCACAATTTTAGTTGGAGATTTCAACATTCATCCCTCAGTAATTGATAGAATAATTAGAATATGAAAGATTTGAACAACACTGTCATATAATTTAACAGGATTGACATTTACAGAACATACCACCAAACAGCAAAATATATATATTTTTTACCATGATATTCTCAGCCATAAGAAGCCTCAATAAGTTTTCGACAACTGAAGTCAGAGTATACTCTCTGACCACAATGAAATTAAAATAGAAATTATTTTCAGAAAGATATGCTGAAAATTCCCATGTGTAGAAAACAAACAACGCACTGCTGAATAAGCCATCTACCATAGAAGGCATAAGGGAAATAGGAAGATATTTCGAACTGAAGAAAAAAATATGTCAAATGTTTTGAGATGCAGCTAAAGCAATGCTTCAAGGGAAAACATTAGCGTTAAGTGGTAGTATTAAAAGAAGAAAGGACTAAAGTTAATTCTCTAAGTTCACACACTATGCAGCTGAATAAAGAAGAGCATATTAAATTCAAAGTAAATGAAGAAGGTGATAGCAAACATTACAGTAGAAATCAGTGAAACAAAAAACAAACTAATGAAAATGCATGAAAACAAAAACTGGCTTCTTTGAAGGATTGAGAAAAATGGCTAATCTCTAGCTAGATTCATCAAGTAAAAAGAAAGGGTAAACAAATTGCCTGCATCAGAAAAAAAGAGGGACTATCAACAAAGATTGTGGAGATGTAAAAAGAATAATGATGGATTATTACAAACAATTCTATACCAATGAATTTGACAATTTAAACAAAATGAAAAAATACTTCAATATATAAATTACCTAAATAAACACAAAAAGAAAGTATAAAGGCTGAATATTCATATTAATTAAGGAAATTTAATTTTTAATTTAAAATATTCACGCAGGGTGGGCGCAGTGGCTCACACTTGTAATCCCAGTACTTTGGGAGGCCAAGGCAGGTGGATCACTTGAGGTCAGGAGTTTGAGACCAGCCTGGCCAACATGGTGAAACCCTGTCTCTACAAAAAAATACAAAAATTAGCCAGGTGTGGTGGCACACACCTGTAATCCCAGCTACTTGAGAGGCTGAAAGGCTGAGATGGGAGGATCGCTTGAACCCAGGAGGTGGAGGTTGCAGTGAGCCAAGATAGCACCACTGCACTCCAGCCCAGGTAACAGAGCAAGACTCCGTCTCAAAAACAAACAAATTCATGCAAATAAAACTCCAAAGAAGCACATTCTATAAACCATTTAAGGAAGGAATAATAATAGTCTTATAAAAACATATTCATGAAATAGAGGGTAAGTACTTTCATACTAACACTTTAATGCTCTTTTACAAAATGGCATTGAAAACAAAATCAAAACAAATACATAAAAAAAGTCAAATATTTCTCATAAAGAGAGAAAATTTTAATAATATTGGCATATAGAATTCAGTAATATATAAAAGCACAGCACATCATAGCGAAATGGAGATTATTCTAGGGATTCTAGGTAGATAGAAGATTGAAATGTCAATCACCATATTAACAGAATACAAAAAAGATACTGTATAATTATTCCAATAGATGAAGACATTTGACAAAACTTCAATACATGTTTAAAATAAAAAGACTGACATGAAAGAAAAGGGAACTTCCTCAATCTAATAAAATCTACAATTAACACATACTTATTGTGAAGTACTGGATATTTTCTCTGTGGGACCAGGAACAAGGCAAGATGTGCAGTCTTGCTACATGTATTCAACACTGCACGGGAATCCTAGCCAATTCAATAAGCCAAGAAAAAGAAGTAATTGACATAAAAATTAGAAAGGCAAAAGTAAAACTATATTTACAGATAAGATGAAGCTTACATAACATATTCTACATAATAATATTATCTAGAATATTCTAAGCAACCTAGAGTAAAATATTAGAATAGACAAGTGAATTTAACAAATTTGAGAATTCAACATTTACTGAAGATCCTAGGTTAAGGGCTGAAGATGGAAATATAAATTAATATGATGATACAGACGATGGTAGCTATTATATTCCAGTTAAAAACCTACTATGTTCCAAACACCAACCGAAGCCAATTTGCATATAATTTCCAACATATTCATTACAAAGTGGTTGTGTGGTAGGTATAACTATCCCTATTTTCCAGACAAAGAAACTAAGGCTTAGGAAGTTTAATTAATTGACCCAAGGTCAAACAGATATTAGGGGAAGGAGCAGAGATTGATATCATGGTCCATGTGAGTTGACTTCCCAGGAGCGAAGAGCGTGGAAAACAAACAGATTCCTCACTGCTGGCCATCATTTGTGGCTGAACACAACAAGATCTTAGCCCTAAATTGTGTGTTTCCATTTGATTATTTCAGCTCTCTTCTCTCCTCTTGTTTTAACATATTGTCTATCATTTCCAGTGAACCTGCATTTTGGTTCTCTTTGTGTATAATATTTTGCATGTTTAGTTTTTCATGAAACGCCTCCTCCTCCTTCATTTTCACCACTAACCTTTGATACTTATTTATTGGAACATTTTGTGTTCTCTGCCTGGCATGAACACAAAACATGAGCCTGCGGGAGAGCAGCCTGAAAAATGGAGCCTCCTTTTCTTCTCTGTCTCTGCTCGATCTTTCCCAGTGTGGCAGGTAGACCGCTGTGGGCAACAGGCCAGGCTGCAGGCACAATCTGTTTAGGGGGTGGAAACAGAAGCAGTGTTCAGAGACACACTCTGAACTTTTACGCATTTTACAACATCTGTGCAGGGAAAATGTCCCGCTGGCTGCATCATTGCAGAGTCTGGGTGTCTGGGGCAAAGGGAGACAATGCTGCCATGAGGGTATGTGCATCCATGTGTGTCAGGCTGGTAGCAGCTGCAGTAATGCTTCCCCATCTGCAATAAAGTCCTCCTTAAGTTGACTAATGAGTCATAAGAGATGTGCTTCTGCTTGCTGTTTTTTATCTGCCTCTTCCTTCAGAAAAAAAAAAAAATGGATTTCACACCTGCAAGACCATCTTTCCCAAATGCAATGTGTTTTCAAACCTGCACACCCACGTTAAAATTCAAGGCTGTGATATGGGTATTGAGACCTGGCTCTGTCACTCAGAAGTTGAAAGATTGTGGGTATTCACTTATCTTCTCTTAGCTGCAGTTTCTCCAATGGCAAATGGAGAAAAGAACACCAGCATCGCCCGCTGGTGATGGAAATTCAACTAGATAATACATTCAAAAACCTTTTGCCTCAACTGTAAAGGACTGGAACATAAGAGGTAATTATTGCTCCTGCTAAACATCACATTGTTCATACCTTTCCCCTTAGTAAATATCCCTGCTTTTCATTGGAGAGAAAAATCTCTGGAAGACTAATTTGCAATTTTCAGATGGGAAACCAAAACCCAAAGAAGAGATATGTTTGGCTCATAATTCTGAACTTGGTTACTCTTACCTGCTCTGGATTCAACATTTGTTTGGATTCTAAAGCCTTATGTGATTAATTAATAATATTATCATCAACACAAGTCTATAATTCTTGCCAATTCTGTTTTCCTATGCCATTGTTTAGAATTTCCCACGAGACGCACTTCTTTCTAGACAAAACATCTTTTACGTGCAGAGCAAAATATCAATATTTTCCAGGTTTCAGATCATTCAAATCCCAGCATTAGAAACTGAATTCTATCATGTCAGGATTTGAAGTGACTTTAAAGGTAACTAGGTCTTTATATCTGAACTTTGTTTCTTTGTTTGCTGGGTACCTAGAATGCTGGAATTCCTGGTCCATACTTCCTGAGACCCACACCACAGGGTGTCCAAAGGACAGCTGCTTGTGGAGGTGAACTGGGGTCCTTTCTTTCATGCAAATCCTCATGGTGTGGGACAGCTGGGTGGAAACAGAAGAGTGGCTCTCAAGGGCCAATTACCCCCATGCCACCACCTTCCAGGACACAAAGCCAAGAGTCTGAGAATTCTAAATCCAAACTTGACCTTTCAGATTGTTACAACATTATGTTTGTCAAAGTAAGAGGATAGATTTAATTTAGGTTTGTTTGCCTAATTTGTAATGTTTAAATATTTGGACATACAGTATGGGGGCCCCTATTTGTACTCTTGTCCTTGGCCCTGTAAATATCAGAGGCAGAAATGCCAAAAGCTGCACTTGAAAACCGTTGGCTTGAAATGAATAGCAACACTTTCCAAACCATAATTCACAGAAAACTAGTCTGAGAGATGTCAATAAGGTGCTCCATGAAAAAAGACTTGAGTTAAGTGAATGGATATGGATCACACCGCTGCCTCTTATATAGTTAGCTCTCTCTTGTTGGCAATAATTACCACTATTATTAGTATTGTAGCTGTAGTAGTAGCAGTAGTAGTAGTAGTGTCAGCATTATTTTCCAGCCTTCATTGAATGTATTATTGTTTTAAATTATTGTGTATGTTTACTATCTGTCCCTCCACTAAGATATAAGTTCTAGTAGAGGGTGGGCCTTCTCCATCTTAATCACTTGCTGCAGTGCCTAGAACAGCAAATAATAAGCAATCAATAAACACTTGTGGAAAAGATTCATTATAAAAATGGTTTTAGTATATACTGTAACAGGTTTCAAAGATTTATGAACACCACATTGTTTTTACCTATGACTGGGCAATGGGGTCATTTCCCATACTGGTGTCTTTCAAGCTATCTACAGAGTGTTAATAGGTAGTCTCATAAAAATGGATTGGGAAGTTCCGCATTATCGCATTTAACCTTCGGTGGGAAATCTGTTATTCTCGTTTAATAGAGCTATAAACAGAGATTAAAGAGGTTAATTAATACTCAAAGTCACACAGCCAGTAAGAGATGGGATGGATTTTAAATTCAAAGAGTTCAACTCCTGAGCCTGAAATTTTAACCTCTAGACTCCCCATGTACAATATGAATTTGATAGTGTCCCATTCATTAATTGAACAAGTCAATATTTTATGGTGTTTCCCAGAGAACAGTAATACTTCATGACTTCCAGTTTGAGAATGTTTGAGAACACCTAGCTTAGTAACTTCCTGGAAAGCCTAATGTTAGTTGACAATTTCCCCCCATCTCCATCACCAAACTCACTTCCAGCTTTCCCTAAGAAAATGTTTTAGTTGGATATTTTGGAGTAATCATTACCCTCTGACATCTTTTATGAAACATCTACGTTAGGCATCTCTGTGTGCCTAACAGTGGGCTGGCACGTAGAAAGAAATCACATTGAATGAAGGGGAAAAAATTGATGAATTAATGAATGAATAAAGAGAAGTGCCAAAGCTGAGTTTGAACCATAGCTCTACAACTTATTGCTAGTATAGCATGATCTTAGATAAACTTCTTAACCACTTTGGGCTTACATTTTCCACCTTACCAATGCAGATAATACCTACTCTATCTTCTTGGCAGAACTTCCGTATAAAACAAATGAAATAATAGTAGCACACATTAACGTAGTATTTACTATGGAACAGGTATGCGCCAAGCACTTTACATATTTTATTTAATCTGCACAAAAATCTTAATAGTAAGGATTTATCATCCCCAGGAAAATGAGATGCCAACAGATTAAGTGATTTGCCCAAGTTTACTCAGCTTATAATTGAGAAAAGCTGGATTTGAACCCAGTAGTTTGGCTAGAAGATCTCTGCTTTTTATGTCTTCCCACATGTGTGGTAACATTTTATTAACTATAAGGCACTTCTCAAATAAAAGAACTTATTATTACCCTTTCTTTAAGAACAGACATGTTTCCCCTGCTTTGGACATCCAATACTTACTTTGATTCCTCTGCAAATCTCTGGATTCTGTTCTCTACAGTCACTAACCAGAATTTTGGTTATGAGAAAAGTAACGGACTTTTCCTCCTTTACTAAGCTCTCTGTTGATGCTGTTAGCTGGGTTAGGCTGTGTTTTCATTTTTCCCTCTGTCCACCCCTTGGTTGCAGCCTTGGTTGCATAGATCTAGGTTTTCATGAACAAAGGAATTCAGAGGCTGCCTGGTTGCTTATTACCGGCTCTGCATCCTGAATTCAGCGATCCCTGCAACTACCACTGTAGCCCCAGGAGCAGTGTGTTTAGAGCCTCATTGATTGAAACCAGCCAGATGTTTGCAAATTGAGATGCTTGCCCGCGCTGCCGCAAAGGAGCCCCCACAATGTGAATTCCTGATGGCAACAGGGAGAGGAAGGAGGGAGGATAGGGCCCCATAAAATGAACAAACAATAAAGAGATGATTATAGGTGTCTCACTTCAGCACCCGGGTTGGTAACTGAGCATACCTGAATTGAGTTTTAAGCATTAGTAATGAATTGAATTCCCCCATTTGAGAAAGGTGGTATCAGCTTTCAGTATAAAAGAGACAGTATTACTTTCAAAGGAAAATTTGGGAATTGGAGAAACAGAGGTGCTTGACCATGAGAATGGGGCCATTTGTGAGAATGACGGCTTTTTTTTTTTTTTTTTTAATTGAGACGGAGTCTCACTCTGTCGCCAGGCTGGAGTGCAGTGGCAAAATCTCGATTCACTGCAACCTCCACCTCCCAGGCTCAAGATATTCTCCTGCTTCAGCCTCTCGAGTAGCTGGGACTACAGATGCATGCCACCACGCCCAGCTAATGTTTGTATTTTTAGTAGAGACAGGGTTTCACCATGTTGGCCAGGATGGTCATGATCTCGACCTCATGACCCACCTGCCTCGGCTTTCCAAAGTGCTGGGATAAGGAAGCAGTACACTGCAGTGGAGAGTGTTGGAGTCACCATACAGATGCTAGTTCAGCTGCTGGCCAAGTGTTGACCCCAAGAAGTTCCTATTCTAGGTCTCAGTTTTCTCCTAGGCAACATAGGAATTATGTATCTATCTTAAATGGTTGTTATGAGTATAGTAGAAATCTCTTTCTTTCCTTATTTCTACAGGTATATTCTAAAGCCACTATGAAGGATATGAAGGGGTGATGGTTCAGAGAAAAATATACATGAGGGAAGTTATCCACGCTAGCAGTTACTAAAAATCAGTCATTTTACAAATACCTGCTTGTCTGAATGTGCCACCCTGACATTATTTCTGTATATATTTTTTCATAGTTTCTGTATATTCTTTTGTAACATCCAGGTTCCCCAATTTTATTGCTTCCTTAGCATTTCCAAACTAAAAGACTCACGTTGACCCAGATTCAAACCCCAAATGCATTATTTATGAATTTTGTAACTGTAGGCAGTTTTCTTAACCATTCTAAGGCTCAATGATCTCATCTATAAAGTAAAAATAATATTAAAATAATATTAATATTTATCTCATAAAGTTGATTAAGTGGGACCAAATATGTAAAGTATTAATTTCTGTGGCATATGGTAAATGCTTAAAAGATTATTGCTATTATAAATATCATGATTACTACCATTTCAAATATCTATACCTATTATATCATTTGAAATATCTAAATGGTGAGATGCAGGTTTGTTTTTAATATTATATTTGGTGTCATCAGCAACATTTAATTAAGGATATATGTATTTCCATAGCACCTGCAATCAGCAGATCATCTTATCATTGAGTTCTGGGGCAACAAACCCATAAAGCAGCAGAGCATGTTACTGTCAGGCAGACTGAGTCTCAGAGTGCTTTAGTGGCCCATAGAACATGGAACATCAGGGGCAGCTCGGTAAGTTGAAATGCCAGGAGGCATTTCCAAGTTGTAGGTGCGACTTGAAAGAAAGCCATAGATCTGATTCTGCCACACTTTTTTCTGTCTTTTCTTCCTCCATGTCCTGTACACATATCCTGAGCCCCAGCATTTGAAATACTTAGAGATCCCTCAACACACTATGCTACTCCATTCCTCCAAACCTTTGCATGGCTTTACCCTGCCTGGGATGCCTTTTCAAAAGCATTTGACCCCAAGCTCATCTAGCCAGCTTTGCACCTGTGACTCCACTGGGTGTTTAGACATCCCTCTTGATCTGTGGCTTTCATGTTACGTGAATAATGATAATAATAAAGGATCACATTTCTTAACGTTTTCCTATAAGCCACATGCATTATATTACTTAAGCTCTAACGAGGCAAGTATCATTATCATTATCATTATCATTCTGTTTACGGGGAAATGGAAGCTTATAGAGTTGGAAAATCTACTCAAGATCAAAGGTTGTTCTTAGCTCATTTATTTGTATAAACTGACCTCGAGAAGACGAAGGACCCTATGAGAGTCCTCTCTGAGGCTTTTGATGGTGACCACAATGGAGGGGTTTCATTCAATAAAGGCTCTATGCAAAGACTTAGGCTCCTGATGATGTCTTTCCATCTGCCTGTGTCTAGACATTGCCTGAGTTTCCCTCTCTCCATGCTGCCATGTACCCAGTATTCCCTACTCTCCATGTACAACAAGCAAAGCCTTTTCTAAAGAGAAGCTATATCTGTCCTTCACCAATGCAACCAGCTAAAAAGAGAAAACTTCCTCAACACAATCCACACAATGCTCCCTGAGGGACAGCTAGTATTTAGTCATGGGTTTGAGAAATAAATCTGGGTTATAGTACCAGCTATGACCTTGACCACCATATTATGAGTGCTTATACTTAACATATACCACCTCTGATCCTCATACTAATAGTCTGAGATAGGTTTTATTCCTTAGGATCAGAGAGGTTAATGACTTGCTAAAGATCAGCTGGTAGGAAGGCATAGCTAAAATTCAAACCCAAGTCTGTGTGACTCTAAAGACCTCTCTCTTGACCACCATTGTCTCTGGGACAACACTACAGCTCTAAGCACCAATAAACTCTATTAAAGAGTTTTGCAAAAGAGTGAGTTCTAGGAAATCATCCATAATCTTTAGTGGCTATTAGATCAATTTGGCAGAAACAGTAGAGGTCAAAACATTTATCAGCTTCAATTAGCACATGTTAAAATTGAAGTTCAGAAAGTAGACATGATTTACCCAAGGTCAAACAGTTTATTAGCTACAGATATATCAGAAAACCCAAATGCACTGAGCCTCTTTAAACTTGTTTACTTTTATGTCTTCCACTATTAAATAAATATTGTACAATTGCTGGCAGGCCAGCCAAAGGTGATAAACGGAATGGCAGAACTACTTTGTGGAGGAAGGCTGCATGGTTTACACAGATTTAGCCAATGATATAAATTTGTTAAATTTCTTTGGTAGTTCCTAGTGTTATGTTAAACACTTTGGGAAATAAATAAATGCAAATCATAGCTCTTACCATCAAAAACCTTATGTTTTGTTGGGAAAAAAAGGATTCAAATCTGAAATACCAAGAATAGTACAATTCAAAATAGGACACAATTAGGTGCTATGGTAGTTGGAATCACTGTCTTGGATATCGCTATACAAAGTCTTATATAGATGCAGATGGAGTTCAGAAGAGACAAAAATCAGAATATAGTAACCAGTGAAGGCCTTTGGAGAAGGAGGGATAGAGATGAGCTTTGAAATGTAAGGATCATTTCTTTTGACTAAAGAGGAAAAGATATTCTAGGTAAGAGAGAGCGGGTGAAGGGGGGAGAGAATGAAGGAGAGGGAGAGGAAGACCATGCACTGGAAGAATGGGAGATCATTTTGGTGAAGACTTTGCTAATTGCAAAGAAGGGAAACCTATTCATGTCACCTCAGGAAAAGGAGGTTTATTGAAGGGATGCATATAAATATAATGAATAAAACAATACTGTCATAATAATGGCTACAAAATTATCAAGCAATTATTATGTGCCAGGGATTATGCTAAAACTCTGTCTACAATCCCTCAGGACATGGTATTGTCTACTACAGCTTCATTATACTTGTGGGAAAACTGAGGCCCAGAAAGGCTAAGTAATTTACCCAAGGTCACACAGGTGGAATCTAATTTCAGGCAGAATAATTTGAGAACCTGTACTCCTAAACTTGTGCTCCTCTTTGTTCTCCATATAGCTCCTCTATATCCTCCATATACAACAAGCAAAGCCTTTTCTAAAGAGAAGCTATATTAAATGGGCTAGAATTAGGCCCTGAAGAGCTCTCTATCTGTGTGTGTGTGTGTGTTTTTATGTATGTGTGTGTATGTATGTATATGTGTGTCTCAAAGATCTCAGAAAATCCCAATTATAACATCTCTATTGACTTCTGCCTGTCTGTTAGACCCTCGCAACCAGCCAGCCCTGTCATAACTTCAGCTCATCTGGGGACCACACTGTCTGTCCCAGTCCTGACTCGACCTAGGGGCCTCTGGGTTCAGCTTCCAAGTGGGTCAACCCTGACTATTATTTTCCTAATCATGGACTCCCTATTGAGGATTCTCATTGCCTTGGTCCCTCGGTTAGGCTCAGGTCATGCCAGTCACAGCCTCCTAATCTATGGACCGCTTTTCAATCAGATGCTTAGCCTTGGTGTCCAGTCAGCTGTGGCTTGGGGCGAACAAGAGAATTCACATGTTCAACTACTCATCCAGCTGGTGCCATAGACACAACAGTGTCCTGTGAAGAATAAGATTAACAGAGCAGGCAGTGACCTCGGGAAAAGCATTTTTTTCAATAACCCAATAGAGTTATTTCCTTTCTTTCTAAAGAAAGGATTTTAGAGATAGAAGGGACCTCAGATTCATTCACATTTTACATATGACCATATTAAAGCTGAGGGAGCCACACTGCTGCCTCAGGATCACCTCACAAATGAATGGGAAAGCTGAGACCAGAATTCTAGTTTCTTGATCCTACAACCCAGGTCTCTTTTCCTTATGGCACATTGGGATCTATAATAACATTAAACTGCAAACACCTTGAAAAGCACTTCAGTCTCAAGACACTACTTTCTTTTGTAGCATCATGTGCCTTTGAAAGAACTGAGGGTCAAAAGAACTATTTGCTTCTAATTGTCTCAATAAATTTTAAAAGTGTTATTACATTGCAGTGATTAGGAACTGGTAAGAGTAGATGCAATATGATAAGATCAAGGCCATGAAGCTTAATAGTCCTTAGCTGATTGTCAGTCTTTTTTTTTTTTTTTTTAAGAATAAATAATTTTACCCAGGACTCTAAAGCACCCAGATCCAGCACTTTATATTTCCTGTCATAAAATTCCTGAACTGGAGCAGCTGCCTGCTGGAGTGAGGGTTGCTCCAGTAAATACTGGAGTTCCGATCCCCGCAGCATAGCCAGCCTGGCCTGTGAGCTGAGCCCCAAAGAAAGGCGGAACAGATTTCTGTGCAAAGAAATGTGACCTGCCACACACTGAAATAGTCTCTTCTTATTGTTGTCTAACACCTTCCTCCTTTCTCTTTCTCTCGCCCTGCTTTTTTATTTCCTTCCTTCCTTCCTTCGGCGCAGAGTTAAGAGAAAAATGTTGGATAGCAAAACTATCTCCTATAGTTAGCAATGGAATTTTGTGAACCTAGGACTGATGAGTGAAGCATAATTATGTGTCATATTTTCATATCCGCTATATACAAGAACTAGATTTGTAACTTTACTGAACTCACCCCCTCGATTCTACCTTGCAAGGTGGTCGTTACTATTCCTATGTTATAGAGGAGAAAACACTCAGCAAAGTTCTTTTTTTTTTTTTTTTTTGAGATGGAGTCTTGCTCCGTTGCCCAGGCTGGAGTGCATAGGCACAATCTCAGCTCACAGCAAACTCCACCTCCCGGGTTTAAGCAATTCTCCTGCCTCAGCCTTCTGAGTAGCTGGGATTACAGGCCTGTGCCACCACACCTGGCTAATTTTTGTATTTTAAGTAGAGACAGGGCTTCACCATGTTGGCCAGGCTAGACTCGAACTCCTGACCTCAGGTGATCCTCCCTCCTTGGCCTCCCAAAGTGCTGGGATTACAGGCGTGAGCCACTGTGCTTGGCCCTTAGCAAAGTTATTTAATTATTCCCATAATATCACATAGTTTTGGAATGGTAGGATCAATTTAATAGTAAGAAGGTAGATCCATTTAATGGTCCATTGATTGACTTGATTCGATTGATTGATTAAAGTCTCCATAAAAGCAAATTTTAGTGTTGGCAAGAAACCACTTAAGTTAAAGAAGTTTCCATGAAGGACAGATCCATGATTGACCTAGATTTCCTCAAGGGCTACATTTAATATGAAACAGCAAATTTCCCTTCATTAATGTTAAACTGAATAAAATGTGTAGTAGGTTCTACCAAAATCTTATTATCTTTTTTTAACACATCATGAGTCAACATCTGCCATTCTTCCAAATTCAGTGCATTTTGCTGAGAGCTCTATTGCTGTGTCTCTCAGTACCGTGACAATCCAAGTAGCAGTAAAGGTGGGAAGAAGGGTTTCTGATGTTATTTTGTCCATGGTCTCGTTCTCCTTTTACATTCCAAGGATAATCACAGAAGAACGTTGTGTTTGATGAATCAGGCTACGTAAATGTTACATGTCAGTGGAACTGTTTCTCATCAAGAAAATATGGAAAATACCGATTTCATTATGTAACAGTTTAAAGCAATAAGCAGTGACAAAATCCAAAACAAAGGAACAGTCTATTATGCAAACGCCTGGCCACTCAAAGCCATTCGAAACTATTATTGCTTAGATGAGATCAAGTAAAATCAAAGTGCGAGTAGTCTGAGTTCTCTGGACTCACATGATACTAGATTATATATGTTTGTGGATATGTTTCTGTAGCCACAAGCCCTCACAAGCTTAAGGTATGGAATCCTCCTCAGGGGAAGTACAGACAAGACAAAGCTGAATACTCCAAGGGAAAGAAGAGTTAGGGGAAGACTGAAGTCTGATACAGGGAAGTAACAATATGCCACATCTGGAGTGTAAGCCCAAGGTGCCAATATGCTGAAGTGCAAGCAAGGGAGAACAGAAGCTGATCTGTGAGGTCCTGAACAGATTCTGGGGCAGCAGAGCTTCATCTAAAGACCTAGAGTATGGGCAATGCCACTGGTGTCTCAGTTCTTCTATCAGAGTATTTATCAATCTGCATTATTTTCTAATTAGCTATGTGTTTCCCCTCTAAAGGCTGCATTTCTATAAGATGGGAATTATTTCTTATTCAACCCTGTGTAGTCAGCACCCATAGAGCCCGGGAACTGTATAGCTGCTCAAAAGTGCTGGCAAAAGTGGAAGCTAAACATTGAGCACACATGGACATAAAGAGGGAAATGATAGACACTGTAGACTACTAGAGGGTGGGAGCAGGTTAATAACCTACCTGTCATGTGCTATACTCACTACTCAGGTGATGGGAGCCATACTCCAAACCTCAGCATCACACAGTATTTCCACGTAACAAATCTGGACTTTTTGTTTTCAACAAATAAAAGTTGGAAACAAAAAGTATATTGGCACTTGGGATTTCTTCCGCATGTACCATACTCGAAAGTACTTGAGATCCAGAAAGAGATATTCTCTGCATCTCTCCGGTAGTTAATCTTAATGATAATATTTAATGCAATGTCTATCCCTGGGAGGATGATATCTTTGAGCAACTTTTTCCCCTGAGCATAATAACTTTTTCATTCCAACAATTTGTCTCTCCTCAAATATAAGGTACTATGCCTTATACGAGATATTGTCTTTGAGAAATAGAGCCAATATTGACAGATTGTACTGTGTTCCCAAATTAGCAATCTAGCACCCCCACAAGAGCTGTGGAAGGCCCCCTTCAGATGGAAAAGCTGGGGGGAAGCAAAACATGGCTGAAATAAAAGTGTCTACAAAACTTGCTGCAGTTGCACCAAGGAAATATATTTCATATTCTTTTCTCGATTAGCATTCTAATGGTTTCTGACTCAGGTCTAACAGCTTGGAGTGAACATTACAGGCAATTGTGTAAATAATACAGGTTTTTTTTCAGTGTGTCCAAATGTATAATTAAATGGATAATGTTACAGCTCCCCAAACCCACTAAGTCCTGCTGCCTAAATGGAGAGCTTTTGAAATTTCATCCCAATACATGGTTATATGATACATTGCTTTTATGGCCCGCTGAGCAAATGACTAGTGGTTTGGAAAGGAGCTGAATGCATATTTATAATGGTGAGCACAGTGATGTTCAAAGGGCCAGTAAAATCGCTCCAGTAAATAACATGAATTATACAAAAGCATCTCTTTATGTATCTGAACTTTTCTGATGCAGGATGTGTGTCAACATGAACACACTTTATCTCCTAAATGTTTGCAGGTAACTCTTGTTTTGAATTCTATGCAATCAGATGTCAGGGTTAACCAAACTCGAAGGAGAAATTCTATTTCTGAAATCCTTCTACTTTGTTCAATGTCTTCTCGATTTCTCAGGGAGTACAGTTTCCATTATCAATAAAATGGGCCCAGTTTTGAACCCAAGCTTTTATGTCTGTGTTCAGCCTTTTGCTCACATATTTAACATAAACTTCCAAAAATGAGGACAAACCAGCAAGACTTGCATTTGCGACTTTAAGAGCCATGAGTGGGGATGGGACTGGATGGGCATCCCCTGTGCGTGTGAACCATGGTGTACTTAGAATCCTAAGCCTCGCTGCTTGCCCTTCACCAGACAGCTGTGCAACCTCAATAGAGCCTCCTCACACCTCTGAACCTCAATTTCTTCATCTATAAGCAGTAAATAATCATATCTTCCCTCCCACCCATTTTGTTTATAATGGTTAAATGAGATAATACACATGAAAGCACGTGGCTCATACTATAAGCTCACAGTTAGCAATTTATAAAATAAGTATGTTTTACTCATGACTTCACTTATTCAACAAATATTTGGGATAGGATAATAGGCCAAGGGCTGTGCTAGGAATGGTGGATAAAACAATAACAAAGAGGCAGGTCCCTGCCCTATAGAAAAGTACAGTTTAGCGGAAAATAAAAATAACTAAACAGTTCAAATGTAATAGAAGATGTGTCACAATGGGGAAAGGAAGAAAAGATGCCACGGGTTGAGATGAAACATTTATTTCCATTTTGGGAATAGGGGTTGAGGTTGGTATTGGGGTGTTGGTGAGAAAAGTTTTGGGGAAAATAGGACACATCAATAGGAATTGGGTCTTTGACATTAAAAGGGAAATGAACCAAGAGAGGAAGGTTTTCAAGCTGAGACATGAGTACATGGAAAGGTTTGGGCAAAGGAGAGCTGCAGTCTGGTTGCCAGAGGAGGAGTCGATAAGATGAGGCTGGGTGGGGGAAAAACCAGCCTGTGAAAAGACCTGTGAGACTTTCATATGATTTGGCTGTGTCCCCACCCAAATCTCATCTTTAATTGTAGCTCCCATAATTCCCATGTGTTATGGGAGAGATGTGGTGGGAGATAATTGAATCATGAGGGCAGTTTTCCCCATACTGTTCTCATGGTAGTAAATACGTCCTACGAGATCTGATGGTTTTATAAGGGGAAACACCATTCACTTGATTCTCATTCTCTCGCTTGCCTGCCGCCATGTAAGACATGGCTTTTACCTTCCACCATGATTGTGAGGCCTCTCCAGCCACATGAAACTGTGAGTCCATTAAACCTCTTTTTCTTTACAAATTACCCAGTCTCGGGTATGTCTTTATCAGCAGTGTGAAAACAGACTAATACAGTCTTGTTGAAGGGGATGCCCCCAGCAGTTCTCCTTAGCCCCCGAAGCATAGGCATGGCCTCCAAAACTGCTGGCCACTATCCTTAGACCTTTCTTCAAGAGAGCTGTGAGCTCCCTTATATTCTTCCTTCTCCTAAGCTTGGAAGTCAGCAGCTGCCTCTCATCAACCCAGGCAGTATGACCCTTCCTAGGTAATGTGCTCCTTCATAAGCTTTTTGGAGGTTAGAGAAGGTTCCACTTCAAATACACTTGAAGTGTAACATAAGAAGTACCTCCACCTGGGAAAAGGAGTGCCACAAACCTGGTGCATTTCCTAGCTTAATCCCTTGGTCTTTTTCAAACTGGGAGCACTTCCCATCACTGGGCTTGGAAATCACTGCAGTGGGCTTTGATCACCATTACTAGAATAGAATAGAATAGAATAGAATAGAATAGAATAGAATAGAGAATAGAATAGAATAGAATAGAATAGAATAGAATAGAATAGAATAGAATAGAATAGAATAGAATATCAACTGCCTGGCTTTAGAAGAGGATACTATACCATGAAATACTTTATTTCGATTATATATATTTGTATGTATGTGTACACTAGATTGCAAGGTAAAATAAATTTCTTGCTGTGAGCTTCTGTCAAAAACTCATACCACAAAAAAGGACACCACTTAAGCTGAAGCAGGATGTGAGGTTTGGCCAACTAGTTTCTGTGGAATATGCTGTTAATAGATGTTTCACAAAATAAAATTAACACTAGCAAGTTTTTCTTCTAATATATAATTATATTTTAAGAGCACAAGAACCTAAATACACATATATAATTATGTGACATTGTACTATAAGAAATAATGTGCTTTCCAAAGAAGAATAAGAAGTTGCCTGAGATCCCCTGCTGTGTGACAGAAGGAACTGCTGAAAGCACTGTGTACATGATCATCACAGGTCTCATAATGCGTCCTTTCAACACATCTCAACATATTTTAGTGTTTATTACTCATCGAAAATATATATCCTCAAGAATGACTGTTGATTCTATTAATACTTCATAGTTTTTTAAATATTCTGTGGTCAAAAAGTTTGGGAATTCTATCACACAGCAGGAGATCTAGTTGTTTTAGATTTAGGAAGGACATGAGTGAATATTGAATCACCTCATTTTGAAGTGAGATTACAGAAACCCTGGGCTGTGACACACCTTGCCTAAATAATCATAAAAACAAGTATCATGTGTTGAGAACTTACCATATGCCTGTTCCTTAGCTAAACAGTAATACGCATTACCTTATTGAATTCTTAAATGTTGAAACAGGCACTCAAGTCCAGGTCTAGCAAATTCCAAGCTGAAGAGTAGGGGGACTCTCATCCCTCATTCTCCCAATGCCATAAAGAAGGGCACTTCTTTTCTTCTTCACCCCAGTCTCTCCCTCTGCCTCATACTCATTACTCTTTTCTACTTTATTCTACCAAAGACTATGGGCATGAGCCATGCTGGAGCCCCTCCATGCCTATGGGTAACACACAGACTCTAGGTTGCACATCCAGATAGTCTCAAGTCAGATCCTGAAGTTTATATTTAGAGGAAAACTAGGAAACCTAGTTTTGGGCTTGGTTTTCAGCCACTAGCTTTATTGAAGACCCTTGAACATTCAGAGTGATGGTGTCATTTTCATCAAGTGGATTGTTTTATTCCCTTTTGGTTTCTTGGGACTACGCTCTATCATTGAGAAGCCAGAAATAGAGGCATAGGTAAGGGCAAAAAACAGTTTTGACCATCACTCTGTGATTTCACAACCAGTCAGTTCGAAAATACCACAGGTACACTTTGCTCCCTAATCTTAGTGAATTAGAGAAAATAATAATACTTTGAGCCAATGTCTTCAGGGATTTTAAATATTCTGGAGATATTTATACTAGCCCTTTAAAAAGCAGACACACTAAATATATCTTAAATTGTATTGCTTTTCTTGATGTATCATTATTTAAGATAAGTTGATTTATCATTATTTAAGAAATGTTGATTAAGATAAATCAACAAAAGGTGGAAACTGAGTGGAACCTGACAGAGCATATAACACAATCTGCTTATGCTAGAGTTGAAGAAATGGACACTGTAAGTGAGGTGTGACAAAAAGTCTTCCAAGGGCTTTGACATTTCAGTTCTTGGGTCTCTTTGATTCCATCAGTGTAGTGTCTGTCTTTGCCATAAACTAGCTTGAATATCTTTCAGTTCTTGCAAAGTCCCGATCTGACTTCACATAAACGAGATAGGTGGCTTGGTAAAGCTATATATGTATGTGTGTGTGTGTGTGTGTGTGTGTGTGTGTGTGTGTGTGTCTGTGTGTATGGCCCTGCAGGCCAAGAAGAACAGTAAAATGACCTAAATATACTCCTTAGAAAAAAATAATTAAGAAAATATTTCTGGACATATTTTTGCAGCCTTTGTTTGCTTTTAAGGGGGCCCCAGGCAAGAATAGAAATAGAGACAAAGGAGGCTGAAGCTAGGATGAAGGCAGAAAATGCTATTTGAATGAATAGGCCGGGATTCTACTTCAATCCCCACAAGAGGACTGAAGCCAAATTCTGCAAGAGTAAAATGTCTTCTTCTATTTAGCTACCTTCTCCAAGGAAGCCGGGGTGTTACATACGGCCCTCCTATGCTCATAGTGCTGAGGAGCAAGAAAGAGGAAAGAGGAGAAAGGCAGCATGGGGGAGCATTGGTATCTCTCCTATACATCTTGTAGGCCAAAGAACTGTGCTACTTTCCAGGAGAAAGGGAAATAGTTAGGAGACAACTCCCTAAAACATAATGGATCTGTAAAATCGACAATTCTGTTTTATAATGTCCTAAGTACTGCATTTTGCAACTAGATAGTACTTAAGACAAAACCCATGCACTGTTCTGTGAACTCTCTCAATATGGTGCCCAAGTGCCACGGACTGACTATATTGTCCCCTCAAAATTCATATGTTGAAGTCCCAACCCCCAATGTGATGGTATTAGGAGGTGAGACTTTTGGGATGCGAGTAGGTCATGAGGGTAGAGCCCTCATGAATGGGATTAGTGCCCTTATAAAAGATACCCTAGAGAGCTCTGTCTCCCCTTCTGACTTGTGAGTATGCAGCAAAAAGACTGCCATTTATGAACCAGAAAACACCAGACACCAAATCTGCTGGCACTTTGATCTTGGACTTCCCAGCCTCCACAATTTAAGAAATAAATTTCTGTTGATTATAAGCCACCCAGGGTATGTTACTTTTGCTATAGCAGCCCAGATGGACCAAAGAACCAAGTATCTGCTGCGTAACATTGTTTTTTCTAAGATTACATTCAATAATCTACACAGAGATCTTCATGAGAACCTTTTTCTGAAACACCAGAAAGCCCTTTAAACTCTAGTCCAGCCTCCCTATTTTACTGAACAGCAAAATGAACTCCAGAAAAGGGATGTGACTGGGCACATCCAGGGACAGAGCTGGGTAGAGACAACAGAGCCTATTCTTTTTGTTGTTGTTGTTGTTGTTGTTGTTGTTGAGATGGAGTCTCGCTCTCGCTCTGTTGCCCAGGCTGGAGTGCAGTGGCGCGATCTCGGCTCACTGAAAGCTCCGCCTCCTGGGTTCAAGCCATTCTCCTGCCTCAGCCTCCCGAGTAGCTGGGATTGTTACAGGCGCCCGCCACCACACCCGGCTAATTTTTTTGTATTTTTAGTAGTGATTGGGTTTCACCATGTTTGCCAGGATGGTCTCGATCTCCTGGCTTCGTGATTCGCCTGCCTCGGGCTCCCAAAGTGCTGGGATTACAGGTGTGAGCCACCGCGCCCAGCCAACGGAGCCTATTCTGCTGTGGTCCCTGGAACTTGCTACACAGCTGCTTGGTCATACTTCATCTTCCTGACATGGAGTTAAGACTTGGTTCTAAGTTGTATTTTTTATTTCTAGTGATCCCTAGTGTTCTAATAGTCCAACACTCTGAGAAACAGGAAAACATTTTTCCTTGTGGTTGCCATGGTTTTTACAGTGGAATAAACAAATTCAGCAGAGAATGTTTAAATAGAGGCCTCTGAATGATGGAAACAATTGGCCATCTATTAATATTTACACTAAGAAAAAGCATATATCAGGTGTGTACTTGATAGAGGGAAACCCGTTTTTGTTAGAACAAAAGCTTAAGTGATACTGATTGACTGGTTAGGAGGAGGAAAGTTTCCTTGACAACTGGCAATAATCACTATGCCTTCAAATAAAAAACTAGAGTCTGTTTTCTTTCATCATCTCTTTCTACTTCTTTTTTTAAAGAAATTAATTTAAAGATGATTAGTCCTGACTCAAAAAGTTGGAGAAACCTTTGAAAAGTGAGTAAATATTATTACAAATTTGTGGGTGATTTTTTTTATCTTTCCATTTGGTAATTCTAGGTAATCTGGTTTAGTCAGCATGACTATGTGTCTTCTCTCCTCAGGCCTTCCTAAAGCAAAAGAAAACAAAAATGGCATTGAATGCTATGCTCCAGAATTAAGCAAATTCACTTTCTGCATCCACCCTTCATTAAAGGGCCCAAAACTATTCATGTATGCAATTGTAGCAGGTGTTTTTCAGGACAAAAATACCCTAATATTTCAAAAGTGTTCAAAAATGGGAACCAGTGCTAGGGCAAACTCCAGAGAGATCCCCAGTACTTTTCTGTGGCTGAAGAAGTCTGTTCACAGAAGGCTCCATCTGGCTGTGGTAGACAGGTGCAAGAAGACACACATGCATACACACACGAGCACGGCTTGCCTAGGTTCTGTATATTTCACCTGGCTTGGGTTCCTCTACCATTGTAATTCCCGTTAATGATCAGAGGCCCCCTTCAAATATACTCTGAGAATTTACATGAGGGAGGCCAACAAACCCATCAGGCTCAGCTCTTTAGTTTCAAAGTTTTTTTCATTTCACACATGTTTGAGACTTCACTGAATTTGCCATCAAAGGACATTGACAAGAAACTTGCTAAAAGAACCATCCTGTTACCATCGGAAGGTGCCTTAAGACTTGGATTATTAAACTAGATAACATCAAGTCAATTTCTTTGGTGTCTTTTTGCATTAGATATATTTCTTACTTAGTAGACTTAATTTTTTCAAAAGAATCATAAACTCTAGATGTAAGATGCGGGTTCTCACTAAAGAATTTCACAGAATAATTAGGAAAAGAATGAAACAGAAATTGGTGACAGGTTACAAAGGAACTCATTCAAAACCTTAAGCCATGTAACAAAATATGACTTTCAATGTGAAATAATTAGAGCATTTTACTTAAATGATAGAATGCATTGAACTTCAAACGGATAGTTATGTTGTTAAAGATGTTGTTTCCTTTCATTATTTTGAAATCTGTGCTCCCAGTCCCATCCTACCAAAAAAAAAAAAATTCTTACTATTATGACCCTTGGGAGAAATGAACAAATTCATACAGCCAAGTTTTATACTTCCTTTAAGAACTGTGACTTTCAATTACAAACTGTCTTATCCTAAATAAACTGAAGTTAAAAAAAAAACCCACACAATATGTTCCTTGTTGCTTCACATTAACCACAATCTACCTTGTTTGAATACTAACTAGTTTTGGCTTATGTATAAACTGCTTATTAAATGTTGACTTGCTGATGGAATGAAGGAAGATCTACTTTATTGCTTGTTGTGTCTGAGAAGCAGGTACTCTAGGTACAGTATCTATAATCTTTGCATAAAACATTTAGTTATTATTACCATTTTCTTGTTTATTTATTTTATTTTGTTTTTATTTATTTATTTATTTATTTTTTGAGATGCAGTCTTGTTCTGCTACCCAGGACTGTAGTGGTGTGAACTCGGCTCACTGCAACCTCCACCTTTGCCTTCTGGGTTCAAGCAATCCTCCTACCTCAGCATCCTGAGTAGCTGGGACTACAGGCATGCACCACCATACCCGGCTATTGTTTTGTATTTTTGTTAGAGACAGGGTTTCACCATGTTGGCCAGGCTGGTCTCGAGCTCCTGGCCTCGAGTGATCCACCCTCCTCAGCCTCCCAAAGTGCTGGGATTACAGGAGTGAACCACCACGCCTGGCCTCCCATTTTCTTTTGAGTAAGCAGTCTCAAAGGGAGAGGTTATACAAGATCACAAAGCTTGTGGGTGATGGAGCCAGAATCTGGCTACCAGAATTGGCTCTTTTCATCACAAAGAAAGGGAAAGAGGGTGAGAGGAAGCAGGTTCAGTGGCTCAGGTGGGCTGCTCACTGTCGGCCATTGCAGGATGCCCAGACCCAAGTCTTCTATGACTTGAAGAACTAAACTTGGCATTGACTCTGAAATTCTTGTCCTCAGGACATGAATTTTTTTTTTATTCTCATCTTTTTCTAAAAGGTGACAGAAAATCTGGCCTTCTAAGTACTTGTAACTTTGCTCAAAATAAAGTCAAAGCATCCTACTCCAAGAAAAACCTAAGCAGTAATTTCTGCACTACAGTGCTATAGTCTTAATATAGCAGCAGGATACTACACACAACACACAAACATCTTCATTTCACTTGTGAAGTTTATTCAAGCAAGGGAAAGCATGAACACCAGTCACCATTGAAAAATATTTTACCAGGGTGATATGAGAAGGGAATATTCAAAAACTATATAACTTTTATGACATCTGTAAACCATAATAGCTGAACAATATTTTTATGTAATGTTGATTTAAAATGACATCAAACAAAAATAAATTGTGTAATAATTATCATATATAATTATGTCTAAAAGACTTCATCCACTTAATCAACTCGATAGAAAATGGAAAAAAGGGTAACCTGTTCTTAGTGTTCTAAAATGAGACTGGAGTGATGGTTGCAAATGCTGTGAATATACTAATATAAGCATTGAATTGTACACTTTAAGTGAGAGAATGGTATGGATGTGAGTTGTATCTCAATAAAGCTATTACCAAAAAACACAAAACAACAACAACAACAACAAAAAAATTAATCTAGTCCTTTACCTACTGTGAATTCAAAACATAGGTTAAGTCTTTGGAAAAAAGGGACACCAAAGCTGAGCATGGTCAGAGGAAAAAGGGATTTTGTTTGGCTTTTTTCTCCCAAATGGAAGGGATAGGGAAGAATGTGAGAGAGAAGAAGGAGAAAAGTATAGAGGAGCACCCAGGGTGGACAGAATGTCTTTGTGGTAGTAAGGAACACTTTAGGACCTGCCCACTGCAAAATTTAAGGAAGCCCCATATCATCAGCCTCAACTAGCTCTTCCCTGTCATTTTAGGGAAGATCATGAAGCTCTTCAATTCACTGGCAAGTTCCCTCCTCCCTCACTGCAGCCTGTATTGCTTGCAGGTGAATGTAAGAGCAACCATAGCATTCTTTGTTCTTTTATCCACCACCCCTAAGAGATCCTCAAGATTAACTCTTCCCTCTTTACATTCTGTTATCCTGAGCTCCCACAAAAAGTCCACAATTTCAGTCTTCTCTCATCACCTGACTCTTATCCCGAAACAGTTACAGGTTCCCTAATCTGATTTTGTCTCTCACCTAGCCCCATTTTCTACACTCTACCACTATGCTGTAGGACTCATAGTTTGGCATCAGCAAAATCCTCTTTAATTTCAACCTCTTTTTGCCCTAACTGAAGACAGGGCTTCCCTGTTAGCCTCTGAGAAGGTGGCTAATTTCCTGCTCATGCCCCTCATAGCACTGAGCCGGAGGTGGTGTAGGAGTCTGCCTTGCCCATTATTGACATTTTCAGATCAATGATCCTCCCTCCTTTCTATAAAATCTCAGTTCCACTGAGACATATGTCTCAGGTTAAACTTCCCATCACTCCTCCTTGTTACAATTGCATACTGCCCCTCTAGTCTCTTTCTCTCATCTGTGGAAGGTTTTAGCTCCTGGAGCTCTTTCTCTCCACCACTAATTCTTCTGTTATAATTATTTATTAATACCACCCCACCATCCACTTAACACCATGGCGTCTCAGTTTTGTGTTTCTGTTTCTATCTTCTCTTCCAAGGATATTTTCTTCTGTGGCATCTCAGCTCTCTATTTCTATGCTCTGGGTCTTGTCATTGCTAATAATTGCATTAACTCAAAAATAGTGTCCTCAAGCATTCTAATCTCTGATTATTCCTTCTTTTCTGATTGCTTTCTCTAGTCCTCATTCCCATTTGAATCATTCTTGCTTCTTCCTGAAATCTGCAATTATTTGTACAAATTTTAAATGATCAATTAACCCTTTCCTGTCCTTTCTTCCCTTCTCCTAAATTGAGTGTCAGTGGCTAGGGTGACCAACCATCCCAGTTTGCCTGGGACTGAGGATTTTCCCAGGATGCAAGAGTTTCAGTGCCAAAAATTTAAAGCCTTGGGCAACCAGGGACAAGTTGGTCACCATATTAGTGATGCACGTTATAATCCCACTGGATACTACTTCAACTCCTGTATTAAAGTAACACTAGCTACTGTAACATACACACCCTAAATGCTCTAACCTGCAAATAGAAATGGTGTCGAAAAGTTACACAACTATTAACTGCCTTGGCCCGGAAACATGTCACTTTTTCTCACATCCCAAGGGCCCAAACTAGAGCCAAACACTCTAGGAGGTGGTGTTTAGCTTGTGCACAGAAAGAAGATATGAGCCTCTACCACAATTCCATTATTTACCACAAAATTCCCACCAACTCTCTACTGTGCTTGTCTGGCAAAACCCCCAACCTGTTACCCTGTTATCCCACCTGACTTCATCCCTGCAATTGAGCAGCTGACTGGAAGGAAACATAACCCCACTGACTTAGCTAACCTTAAATTCAGGGCAAGCCTCACCAGACCCCTAACCCCTAAATACTGCCTGGCAAATCCAATATAACTCTCTGTTAATTCACTCTCTAACTTCTCCTCAGACTATTTAACAAGTTCTCCTCTCTTATCAAACATCCAAGTTCCTGTTACTCTTTGATCTTGGCTCATAACTGCCGCTTATTTATGTGAGCTATTTTCTCAGACAGTCTTTTTATCACTTTTCTTAGTGACAAAAGGAGAATATTCCTAGCACCCTGTCATTGAATCAACTAAAATATTGGCACAGGTACCCTGATGCTCTGACTTCCTACTGTTGCAAGGGAGGAATGCTCCCTGTTCCTATCCTCTTCCCCCTCTTGCAGAGTAACAACTTTCTTGTGTAGCAGGCCCCATGCCTCTCACCTTCTTAGAATCTTTCTCCTGCAATTATCTTCTCTCTCTTTCCTCCTCTACTGAATCATTCTCATCAGCACACAATCATTCTGTAATTAATCATTCTGTCACAAAAACATTACCTTCAACCTGTACCCCTCTACCTGCTATTGCATATATCTCTGATCCACTTTATAGAAAAATGACTCCAAATTTTGTCTGTACTTGTTGGCTATACTCTTACTTGCAATTAACTTTTTAAACTACTCCAAAAAAATTCTATTCTCACCAATCTAATAAAGTTATTCCCAACAAAGTCACCAATAATCCCTTCATACCAAATCAGATGAACAATTCTCAGTCTTCATTTTATTTATCAGTAGATTTGGTGTGACTTATTACTGTTCTTTCTTAAAACATATTCTCCAGTTGGCTTCCAGACTCTGCAGCATCCTTTGGTTATCTCATAACTCACTGCCATGTGATCATTGTTCCTGATGGTTAATGTGGAAATGCCTCCAGACTCAGTCCTCTGCTCTCTCTCATTCCTTTCTACACTACGTGTTTAGATGATGTAAGCAATCCCATAGCTTTAATTTACCAAAAATAAATAAAAACATGTTATGTTTGCATTGTATGAGTGTGTGTGTGTGTGTGTGTGTGTGTACATATATAGTTCCATCCTCTCCCTTAAGCTGAAGATTTTTTTAACCAACTGCCTATATATCTCAATTTAATGTCTAGTAGATACTGCAAAACATGTCCTTTTATTCCCACTTCTCACCCCAATCTGGTTTCCTTTAAGTAACTAGCATCATCATTCATGAGGTTATTAGGCAAAAACCCCAAAGTTATCCTTGATTTCTCTCTTTCTATTCTACCCAATACTTAGGTATAAGATGTCTACGACTTCATAACACACCCTAAATTTCTAACCACTTTCCACTACCTCCATAACCATACTCAAGTTCAAGACACTCTAATTTATTTATTAGATTGCAGCCATAATTTTCTAGAACATTCTCTATGTTTCCATCTCCATGACCAAAGCCTACTTTCTACGGTAAAAAACTTTAGCAGAATTTGAATCCACCAGAACAATGGTGTTTCTCTTACTCCAGCTCCCTCTAGCCTTCCTGTGTCACCTAAGGTGGGAAAAAGGAAGCTAAGAAACACTTGCAAGGTCACAGCCCA
This sequence comes from Pongo pygmaeus, assembly GCF_028885625.2. Taxonomy (NCBI): domain Eukaryota; kingdom Metazoa; phylum Chordata; class Mammalia; order Primates; family Hominidae; genus Pongo; species Pongo pygmaeus. The sequence continues at coordinate 142,199,393 of NC_072380.2, forward strand.
GGGATACACAACCACTAAAAGACATAATTCATCATAAGCTTATAGAATGTCTACTTTCCCACACCTTACCACCAGACCAACAGGGATCCAGTATAATAGTAGCAAATTACAGCTGAAGGAGCTCCAAGACACAGATTACATCTGATGAGAAGTTCTTCAGGGAGCACAATGATAAAAGGTATGCAAACCAAGGACACTAAAGGACTTTCAAGTCTCTAACACTTTCAGCTTCAGTAAACATTAAACAAGGCTAACCTATCCAAATTAACACAAAACCTCATGCTAAAGGCCTACTTTGCCCAATATGTCATGTCGAGCTTCCAACAAAAAAATTACAAGGCATACTAAAAGCAAGAAAAGAACTAGCTGATGGCAACTATGTTGCCTTTTATGTATCTAATTTGACCTGTTAATTTTCAAAATTCAAAAACAATGTAACACAGGGCTTATCAGACCATCTGTTTAAGTCAGCTAGTGCTCTTCACAATTTTTTATTGTTCTCCCTATCAGCAAGAAACAAATTAAAAAGCACACTTCTCAAGAGATGTATTTATTTATAAATTTTATGCATCTTCTGCTTTTCTAACAGACTATATTTATCATATATCACACACAAATTAAAATGAGTAAGATAAAGAGCCATTATAAATTGAGCTTCTAACATTTGTCCCCAACTCCTGATGGGTCACAGGTAACTTAAACACACACAGCTTGTTTTGAAATCCACTGGTATGGTAGGCAGAATTCTGAGATTTCTGTCCCCTAGCATCTACACTTTGTATAATTTCCTTCCTTTGTGAAGGAGGGCAGAACCTATGATTTGCTCCTCACTAGTTAGAATACAGCAAAGGATGTAGAATTATGCAAATGTAATTAACATCCCTAACCAATCATCCTCGAGTTCATCAAAAAGGCTATCTTGGGTGGGTCTTCTAGGACAGCCAGTGAGTTCTTTGAAGGGGGATTTAAGACTTCTCTGAAAGAACAGACTCAAAGCAGGAAAGAGGCTCTCCTGCTGGCTTTGAAAAAGGTATATTGAGAACCACCTATTGAGAGGAGTTTAGGAGCTGAGCATCTCACTCATAACCACAAGGAACTGAATTCTGTCAACAACCTGCATGAGCTTAGAGGAGGATCCCAAGATCCAAACAAGAACAAAGCCTAGCCAACACCTTGATTACAGCCTTAGGCATAACTGCTCAAACTCATAAGGTTACACTGCCAATTAAGCCATGCCTGGACCCCTGACCCAAAGAAACTGCAGATAATAAATGGGTGTTGTTTTAAGCCTATCGATGGGTAGTAGTTTGTTACACAACACAGGAAACTAATACAACCAATGCTAGTTAATTGGTAGACTCTAGGGTTCACAATTTACAGTAAAGAGAGGCTTATCGGTTTGGGAGATGCCAGCCCTGCATCCTGTTGGATGTATATCAAATGAGATTCGACCTGTGGAATGTCCCCCTCCTTTCAGATTTTCCCTGAGTCTTACATCTCAGTTTTGAGGATCAAAAAGTAACATCATGTTTACTCATTTTACCTCTCAAAGCCATATAAGGTCACTAAAGTTCTTCTGACTTAAAGGATCTCAGTTACAGCTCCTGAAATAGGTGGTCATTAAGATTTTATGAACAGGTAGTGGAGTGAGGGTGAGCAAGGCGCAGACAATGTCTTAGAGTTCCTCCACTGGTAGCAAGAATTCTGCCACAAGTGGGAATCCAAACATCCCCGCGTCAACTCCTAGTTCCCAATCCCAACCTCATGCTCTGCAAAATACACACACACACAACTCCAACATCACCCCAACACACACACAGGTGCATGAACAGACACTTGTGTACACCACTTTCCTCTCTTCCCCTCACAACACACACTCTGCTGCTTCTGAGTTTTAGATGAGAATCAAGTGAGAATAGACTTAAACAGAGCTTCACATTCCAAAGCTGAGTATTCATCATTAAGTAATGATCAGGAAGTGTTTGGATGTAGAAGCACTTTTTTACTAACATTTGACTCTGGCGTGCTCTGCATTCTGAGTTTTACCTGGACAGGCATACGATCAGATTATCTGCAGGAGGACAGCCCCTCATTGCATGGGAACATGATTGAATGAGATCTCAATCTAAGTGCCCCCAAAAGTCAGAGCCTGTGGGGTTGTATCTTATCTTGTCTCTTACTAACCACATGAATGAAAGAAAACCAACACATTACCCTAATGCTCTACAAAAGAGACACTAACACCTGCCCCATAATATTGCTGTGAAGGTTAAATGAAGTAAGGTGAAAGCTCACTGTCATAGCACATGATGGAATCTAAAGTGGGTGCCTGCTTCTTTCATTTGCCAACTTGTTTCTACACCTACGGTACCTTAGGATTAAATTTTGTACTTCATGTGTGACCTGTGCAATTTCTCATCAAAATAGTTACTTGCTTCTATTTGTCTCTTTACTAGTGTGTACAATCCCCCTAATGAATGCCATGTTTAAAGCACCAAATCAACACTAATTAAATACCTAGCACATTAAGGTAATATTTCAAAGTTTCTTCCTCTTTATGTTTCACTGTTGACAGTAGTTCTTGACTGTTCTAAAACAAACAGCTTTATAACTGGGCAAAAATGAGGAAAAGATTTCCAGGGATCTATTCTGTATTCCTTCGTATTAAATTGAATAGAAACTCCATAACGAGCCATTCATTTGTTCGGTGTTTTTTTAAGTAAATATAAATAGTTGGTCTTGATCCTGTACATCAAATATGTATGAAAAAAAACTAATATTGTAGAGCACTTTATGTTTTACAAAATGTCGCAAACTTCACAAAAACCTGTTAAGAAAAAGGACTGAATTTTGTTGCACACTTACTAGAAGTCAGTCATCATTCTGGGCATCTTTCATACGTTTTCTCATTAATCCTTTTATCCACCCTCTGAAGGACACCTACTATTACAGGTTTCCAGTGAGTAAAATAACACAGGAAAAAGTTCAACATGTTGCTATGGATTATACAGATATTAAGTAGTTTGTCGAAAACTTGAATTTTAGACGTGATGTCGAACTCTTGGCTCTGTTTTCTGGAGGAAATAGTTCAATTTCCTGCTTTTCATCTTCTCCGAGGTAGGATCAAGGGAAGAGGTTTTGTAGGAAACACTCTTCATAACCTGTTATATTTTCTTTCTTATTAATATTTTTTTCTTATTATTATTTTCTTATCTGATCAGTGAGGCAACGTTTATAGCTTCACCTTTACTGGATCCTCTATAACACCTAGATAGGGACTGAATATTGTAATTTTTAAGTGAAGGCTCTCAGAATTTCCTAAAGTAAAAAAGTTTATTGAGATATAAATTTAATTTATATCATCAGTTAAGGTTAGCCCATCTCAAAGAACAAATGCTTTTTCTCTGGCTGATAGCAAATGGAATAGCAGTAGCAGATGTGTAGATAATTCCCCAGCTCTTAGGTCAAATGGTCTCTACTGCCTTGATTTTGTGAAATTGCCTATATTTATCATGTTTGCAAAGAAACAACAGAAGACACTTTAATTACACATGGAACCACCTCATTCAGAAAAGACAGGGGTGACAGCCCTAGGGCATTTTCCATGCTGTTCTCTTGAATATCCTCTCAATGTGTGTTCGCATTTGCCATTGTGGCAAGAGAATAAGAACAATCCACTGATGCCTTTCTGGGGGAAAACGGAAGGGAGGCTCACACTTTGTGACAGTTACCACTAAGCCATTATCCCCCACAAGCATTTAATAGGCACTTACACATTCCAGTCCTGACCTGGTCTCTGAACTTATTGAGCTAAATGAAACATGGTCTCTGCCAGCAAGGAGTTTCAAGTCCAGGAAGGCCGACAGAGACACCTGCAACTAACTATAAAGTGATATCATAATAAGTAGAATATGCACAGCAGAGGAAATGGTAACATTTTCACATGAAAATTCATATTTGGGTCTTGAAGGATGAAAACAATTTCAAGCTAAGGGAGAGGGTATTCCAAATCTAGGAATAAGTAGAGCAAAAGCTCAGAGTCCTGAAAATGTTTCTTATGCTCAATGAACGAGCCTAAATTAGGCCAATTAATAACCCTACAATGGCCGCTAAGTGTTCAAGTGAAAGGAAGTAACAAGTCTTTCACTTTAAATCAAAAGCTAGAAATGATTAAGCTTAGAAAGGAAGGCATGTCGAACGCCAAGATAAGCTGAAAACCAGGCCTCTTCCACCAAGCAGTTAACAAGTTGTGAATGCAAATGAAAAATATTTTAAGTAAACTTAAAGTGCTACTCCAGTGAACATACAGATAATAAGAAAGTGAAAGAGCCTTACTACTGATATGAAGAAAGTTATACTGGTCTGGATAGAAGACCAGACTAGCCACAACATTCCCTTAAGCCTAATCTAGAACAAGGCCCTAACTCTTCAATTCTATAAAGGCTGAGAGAGGTGAGGAAGCTTCAGAAGAAAAGTATGAAGCTGGCAGAGGTTGGTTCATTAGGTTTTAAGGAAAGAAGACATCTCTGTAACACAAAAGTGCAAAATGGAGCAGCAAGTACTGATGTAGAAGCTGCAGCAAATTATCCAGAAGGTCTAGTTAGGATAATTGATTAAGGTGGCTACACTAAACAACACATTTTCAACACAAACAACACAGTATTCTATTGGAAGAAGATGCCACCTAGGATACACATAGCCAAAGAGGAGAAGAGGAGAATGCCTGCATTCAAAACTTCAAAGAACAGACTGACTCTTATTTGGGGCTAATGCAGCTGGTGATTTTAAATTGAAGCCAATGCTTGTTTACCATTTCATAAATTCTAGAGCCCTTAAGAATTATCTTAATTTAGTCTGCCTTTGCTCTATAAATGGATCAACAAAGCTTGGATGGCAACACATCTATTTACAGTATGGTTTACTGAATACTTTAAGCCCACTGTTGAGATCTACCACTTACAAAAAAGATTCCTTTTAAAATATTACTGCTCATTGGCAGTGTACCCAGTGTGTGTTTAATGTGTGGTATGTGTGTAATGCTCATTGGCAATGTATTGGTGTGTGTTGTGTACATGTGTTTGTGTGTGTGTGTGTGTGTGTGTGTATGGTGTGAGTAGTGTGTGTAGTATGTGAGGTGGTATGTGTGGTGTGTGTGATGCGAATGGTATGTGGGGCAGTGTGAGTGTTGTCTTCCCCAGAGTGTTACCATGCCTGGATTTGCAACTTATGATTGATTATGGTTGCTATAAAAGATTTTAGGTTCTAATCAGATTAGGCCGGGTGTGGTGGCTTACACCTGTAATCCCAGCACTTTGGGAGGCCTAGTTGGGTGAATCACCAGGTCAGGAGATCAAGACCATCCTGGCTAACATGGTGAAACCCCATCTCTACTAAAAATACAAAAACTTAGCCAGGTGTGGTGGCAGGTGCCTGTAGTCCCAGCTACTCAGGAGGCTGAGGCAGGAGAATGGCGTGAACCCAGGAGGCGGATCTTGCAGTGAGCCCAGATCGCGCTGCTGCACTCCAGCATGGGTGACAGAGCGAGACTACATCTCAAAAAAAAAAAAAAAAAAAAAAAAGGAAACATTTCTATGATCAATTACTGCCGTCTACATGATGCCAAGGGAAACGGCACGTCATATGCCTTGAATTTCCATCTTTTTTCAAAAGAGAAGAATCTTAGAAAATGCCCTACCAAATCTTTGGAGTAGAAGGCAAAATGTGGAGAGGAATGGACATGTGAGAAGGGCTATGAAATAAAAGAGGCTCAAGTTGAAGTCTCCTTTCTTAATCCTCTTGATTCACTGCTTCCAGGGTGGCATGAAGAAATAATTTTGAACTGACACAGGATCACCCAGCCAAGTTTCTTCTGAACTAAGTAATAAAAATCCATGCTGGGTTTCTCCTGACATTCTATACAATCTGCAGGCTTGCAGCTTCTTTTTATGATGTGCTCTTGATCCAAAAGCAGCCTCTTTTGATGGCACATATAAAACAGGCTAATAATGTAGATTAAAGTATAAGGAAGAGGTATACTTTTCTAAGTCTATTCAGTTTATTATAAAATTTAACTAAGATGGCACCAATTCCCTGCTTTCTAGCCTCACCATTAGCAGCTGGAGAGATTTTCACATGTAATCTCCAGTGAAAATATCCCAATTACCAACTTACGAATTTTCTTCTTTTAGTTCAAATATAGATAATGATGATGATGTTGATGTAGAGAGAGAGAGAGAAAGAGAATTAGATAGCCAGACTCATTACTAAGCAGTTGCCATGGCCAAGCGCTGTTCTTTGTAATGAAATGGATAACAAACGTGGATATGACATTGCCCCTGACTTCTAAGGCTTGTCATGAAGTGAAGAATCTAGAAAAAAATAAACTCTAGCTTTGAATTGATGTCAGGGCACAAAGCTGTATTGGGTACCATTAGGACTCAAGGAAATCCTCAGTTCTACCAGGAGAGTTGGAGCTGGGAAATGAAGCAACAGTTCATAAATGTCTTATAAGAAGACAAGAAATTTGAGCTCAGTTATGAGAGATGAGTAAGAAGTTCACCACGTTAATGACAGTGGTAAAACAGAGAAAGCATTTCAGTTAGAGGGAACTAAGTGGGTAGAGGATGGAGACATAAACCAGCAAGATCTGCCTGTGAATTCAAACTAAGCTAAGGCAGGGGCAAAGGTCTTAAGGTTGAGGTCAGTACTGAAGATCATGCCACTATCACTGCCCACTTATTATCTTTTGCACCATTTCCTAACTATTTACTGCATCCAGTTTCACCAACCCACTAATAACTTTCAAATGCTTCCTGTTACCTGCAGGATGAAGTATTAAACAAATTCTTTAAAATCGCTAGTGGGACTCTTCAAAACCTGTTGCCTGATCTTCCCTGGCTGCTTCTCCTACCATCACTTACTTCATATAATCATCCATTCAATCAAGATTTAGTCAATGACAACTATACTCAAGGCATGGCAAGAGGTGGCTATGCAACACAACAGGCATGATCCCTGCCCTCATGACCATTACTTACATATTTTTAAATGTGCCTTTTTATATAGCCACAATAAACTACATGCAGTTCCTCAAGGGTGCTGTAAGACCCTGTATACAGTCTTTGCATATTCTATCTTTTCTCAGAATGTCCTTTCCTTCTTGACAAACTGATGAATCCCTTCCCATCCTCTAAAATCCTACTCTGCCTCATTTCCTCTGGAAACTTTCCCTGAGTTGAGCATCCTGCTCTCAGATCACACTGTCCTTACCTTTTTGGCAGTTATTACTATGTGGTTAGGTGACTTTTGGTGGCTTATCTGCAGGTGGGATATTGAAAAGACTTAATAAATGGTGTAGCAGGGATTCTAACTAGTCTTAACTGATGTTGGCCAACACAGTCATACATACCACTGGGAACCAACTGCATTTCAATTCTTCCCCTCCCAACTAGGCTGCGATCATTAGGCTTTCGTCTCCAACAACTTTCCTAAATAAATGAAAAACTATTTTTTTCTAACACACACAAACACTCTTCACTCTGACTTTTTGCCAGGTGGTTGCAGGGGTCAATCATTTGTGAAAGTGCAAGAAAAACATCTAGTGCTCTATTGACAAGTATTACTGCCCTGGGAACGATGAGTCTTAATTAAAACATTGGCCTGTTCTCTGTTGCCTCTACTCTCTGCAGCCTCAGGATGCATAAACAATTCTCAGAGTAAACGATGGGGCACATACTGAATGCAGGAACAGCAAAGAGAAATAAAATCATAATGAGCACCCAGGTTACTTCCTATTACTACTTACAAAAGCTGTTATATACAAGATGCCCTTTCCCCTCATACATTGGCTTAAAATGTCAAATTTTTAGCTAAGCATCTCTTTTGGAGAGACTACGTTCTACTTTTTTGGATGTTTTGGCCTTACTTGTTTGGTTGGTTGGATTTGGTTCTGTTATATTGTGTTATTTGTTTTTATTAACAGCTGCTAGCTGTAGAAGTAATTTCTAAATTAGCTATTGGTGCTGTATGTCAACTGGACCCAGATCAGGCATTTCAGCTGGTGGCAAAGATCTTCCACTGGTCCCTAGTGGTGCTGCCAGCTACCTCTGCTCTGTCACTCTAATCTGGGACTTGAGTGGCATTTTGGAGAGGGTTCATCATCCTAGCAAAGCAGAGGTAAAGAGAATAAGAGCAATTGTTCCATCACAAATGCAACTCTTATTTTTCACGAGATTTTCAGGGTGCCACAGCAATGAGGAATCTTGGATAGGATCATCTCGGAAGCCATCTCTGATCAATTGGTAGTGGCTTCCTGGAAGAATTCTCAGTGGAACAGGACCCACACCAGTTAATAATGTCTACCCCAAGGACAAGGGAGAGGGGAATGAGGACATGGATGTCACAGACTTGTAGATCCTAATCTAGTTCCACCCTTTTGACTAAGGCATGACTGAGTGGAAGCCCAGAGAAAGAGCTGACTGGTGCGTGATCACACGGAAAGCCACTAGGATATGCGAGCTTAGCACTCACATCTCTTGATTTCTAGGCCAGTTTTTCTCCCATGATACCCACTTTTAGCATATAAGGTAAGAAATCCTGCTATGTGGGAAGAGATTCCTGATCAGAATTTCATTTTCCTTAATAACTTTTGGCAGAGGTTCAGGAATAATATCCAAGAAGCCTGTCCTTGTTCTTCCTCCTTTCTACCCCAGAAGCAATGTCACATTACAAAAACCACTGCAGATCCCCGCTCATTAGTGCAGATTTTGACCCTGGAGTTCCCATTTGACCCCTTCTTCTGCATCATAGCTGCCCCTCCAGCTCCATACATAGCTCTACTTCTCCTTCCAGCCCCTTCTAACTGAAGGTTCCTTTGGGAAGACTGACCAGCCTTGGATTAGCTTCTCACCAAGATGCTGCCATCCAACTAGAAGCTTCATTTAGAAAATATGCACTTGGTCTAAGCTCCAAGGACAGCCAACCTTTCCAGGAAAATGAGTCTCTACACTCAGTCATTCATGTATTCGTTAATTTTAAAAACATATTTTGTGCATCCACTAGGTACCAACTATTCTCCCAGGTTCTCAGCTTATAAGAATGCATATGAGACAGTCCCTAATCTAATTTCAAGCTCCTTAACAGTGGGAGTATCAGAAGAAGCAGGAAAGAAGTAATAGCATGGTACCTTTCAGAAACCACAAAGAACCCAGGAATCTGAGGAGAAGAGATTGAGTTGATTCTAGAGAGCCAAGAGGTAGATAACAAAGCTATGTTCTCTGCATTATGTGTTTGGACTTCAGGTGGAGACAACGGGATTCCGAAAGTTTCAGTTTCATATGCGAGAGACATCCCTTTGGCAGCATTGTAGACCAGGGAGAGACTGGAGCCAGACAGACCAATTAGCTGCCTATTGCAATAGTCCATATGAAAGATGAGAGACTTTCAATATGCAGTAGTGGCAGGGAATGAAGAAGTCGGTACATAATGAGGAATATATGTATTAATAAGGAAAATGAATTGCTCCAATCTTTTCATTTTCCAGGTAAAGAAAAATGGCCAGAGCAACCAACAAATATACCCAAAGGACATACAGCTTGGACCCAGTCCTGTGAGTTTATTTCACTTTGTGTTTAGAACACGTGTGACGATCTCTTATGTTACAAGGATCAAGGAGATCCCCACAGAGCTAAGGACCTATTGGTTCTCATGCCAGGCAATAGTTAGACCACTAACAACTTGAAGCAAGGATTTTATATCACGACTTCCTTTCTCCTGCCTTGGCTCCAGCCTATGGATCAGCGTGAGTTACACTGTGAATGCTCAACAGATTCTTTGGTGCAATCACAACTGGCTTCACTGGGGATCTGTTCTGTCAGTCTTTGTCCCTAGAGTTGTGAACCTAGAGGGAAGTGGTCCCCAACCACAGCAATCACCGACAGCACCTGGGGAAAGTGTGCATTGGGCCAAATTGCCACAGAGAAGAACACCTGTCACTAGATGTTGCTCTGAAGTGGAATGCCGTTCGGCATCCTCCTGACAAAGTCCCTCAGAGAGTCTTCTGCCTCTGTTATTTCTACTCAGGCTAGAGAGAACCTTTCTTGATATTCTTGAACGTAACCTCTTTAAAGCGACAACACTCTCATTTTACCTGCAATTTGCAGCTCTTCAAAGAGATTTTACTTGTAATGTTTTGTCTGTTACATGGAGGAAATAGAGCACTGAAGGTCATTAGGACAGGAGTTAGCCTTCCCATCAGCTGGGTCAATGGGAGAGCTAAACCTTGCCAAGATTAAGAATGTATCTCAAACGGAAGGTTATTGTTTGAATGTGTTCCTCCAGGCTCATGTGTTAAAACTTGATCCTCGATGCAGAGGTGTTGAGAAGTGGGGCCTTTAAGTGGTGATTATGTCATGAAAGTTCTGCTCTCAAGAATGAATTAAAGCCATTATTGTGGGAGTGGATTCATTATTGGGGGAATGGTTTTCTTATACAAAGATGAATTTGATCTACTTTGTCTATCTCCCACTCTCTCTTTGCTCTTCCATCACGAGATGATAAAGCAAGAAGGCCCTTATCATATGCTGGCCTCTTAATCTTGGACTACTCAGCCTCCAGAACTGTGAAAAATAAATTGCTGTTCATTGTAAACTACCCAGTCTTCGGTTTCTGTTACAATAGCACAAAACAGACTAAGACATTGTTGAAATATTTACAACCACTGCCAAGAATAGTTTGGTTCTGTCCAGCAACATTGAGAATGTACAACCCCTATAAACTGGTAACTACATTTCCAAGAATGTATTCTTTAAAAAATTCTCCTGTCCACAAGGTACCAGATTATTTCTTGCAATTTTTTTTCATAGTGAAAAAGACAGAAACAATATAACTGTCAATTACATGGGGGAATGAATTTAAAATATGTTATATCAATATGATGGAATATTAGGCAGCCATTAAAAGAACTAAAGCAGAATGTACATATCCATAAGGACAGAATTCAAGAAATATAGGGCTGAAAATTGAAACAAATTTTAGAATGATTACAGGATATGATACATTTTTATAGCTTAAAACAAAGCTAATATTATATATCAGATTTGGCAAACTTTTCTATAAAGGACAAATAGTAAATATTTTAGGTTTAGTAGGCCACATACAGACTCTGTAGTGTATTATTTGTGTTTGTTTGTTTTACAGCTCTTTAAAGTGTGAAAAACATTCTTAGCTTGCAATCCTTACAAAAGCAGGTCATGAACTGGATTTGTCTCACAGGCCATAATCTGCTGATTCCTGCTATGTACTGGTTGATACACATATTTGTACATAAAAGTATAAGAAAAGATAAAATATATACAGAGAAGACTATATATACTGTATACCTCTATATAGAGTTAATAGTACTTTACCTCTGAGGATACATGGAAGACAACAGGAATGGGATGTAGGACATACAGTCACATTTATTTCATTTATTAAGGATCTGAAGCAGATATAAAGAAAAACCATTACCAACTCAGTTTTAGATAATGGGTGCAAGATACTTTGTTTTTATTATTCTTCATGATTTTCTGCTTTAAAAATATTTTCCAAATAAAAGAATGCATAAGAAAAAAGCAGTCATTCAAGTCATTTGTTAAATATCACAGCTCCTGCTTTGCTCAGATGCACAATGTTACTCAGATAACTCATTCATTCTTTTTTGCATGCAGCAAATATTCACAGAACATATGCCCTGAATCAGGAGCTCTGCCTTGTGCTGTGAGAAGTATCAGATTCAGTCAGACATGCAGACATGGACCCAGCCCTCAAAAGGCTGAAAGTCAGAAGACTCACACCCCCGTAGCACCATACACAACAAGCAATGACATTTGCCAAGAGAAATGCTCAGGCCACGTGCTGTGGGCACTCATTGCTGCATCATGAGAGGCCCAAACTTCCGCACCTGGGATGCTAGGCCTGGCATCAAAGACAATGGAAAGACTCTGCATAGGTATGAGCAAGAACATGGTGTGAGCAGGGAGGTTCTTTGTTTGTTAAATTTTATTTTTAAGTAGTATATTTGTGAATAAGAGAAAAGAGAGATACAAAGCAGAAAGACAAGCCAGACATGCAGAGCTTTTGAGAAGGGTGAAGTACTGGCTGCCCTGGGGAGGCAGCTGGAGGCTCTGAACACCCATTCCCAATAGCTATTGCCAAACGAGGCAGCTGAGCAGGGGCCCAAACTGGGAGAAATCCCACTTAGAGAAAAAGAAGCCACGGGAAAGGGAGGACACAGCAGTTGCTGGATGGGGACTGAGGTGTGGGGTGTGAGTGATCAGAGCAAGCAGGAGGGTCCATGTGCAGACCCCGGGGCTAAGGCCTGCCTCATGGCAGCTACCATCAAAGCCAGGCTTTGATTGTTAAAAACAATTCACCTTTCGAGGAGAATTTACAGGAGCATGGAAAGCACAGGAACATGCCAGTAGCTCACTGGGCAATGCCATTTGTACATCCAAATCCCCATTTGTGCAGCCCATTGGCAAAGATTCTGACTCCACGTGCTTTGGCCAAGAGGATTTCTTTCTGAAGCTGATGCAACATGTGCAGAGCCTGGCCATTTGCCCAGCTTTCTTCCTTCTGTAAAGTCTGCTTTTGTTTTTATTGTTAATTTTGTTTTTTCATGTTTCTTTTGTCTTTTCTCAGTCTCCTTGTCTAGAGACACTATGTGGCCTCTGTCAGTTGCTCTGATATTTCCAGCCAAGTCACAAAAGCACAGATGTAAGGGGAAAATCCAAAAAATACTGAAATGAGGTATTTACTCCACAGTAGTCTCCCTTTCAGGGGCTATTCAGAGGAGATGAGAGAATGAGCATGAAAATAATTTATAAATTATAAAGGAATATCCCCAAAGGTACTATTCTTTTATTAAGTGGCATAAAGGAAAAAATAGAGCATCTCTAAACTCCGAGATATAACCAAGTAAAATCAACATGTAGTGAATGAGATCAGATATCTTCAGAAGCCTATGTTCAACTGAACCATTTCTCGGGGAAAATACAGAAGAAACAAGACCCTGGCAATCTACTCACACGTCCTTTTAACTGCAAGAAAACCTAAAAGAAAAAAGTCTTAAGTGCAAGAAAATTAAAGATGTGAATGTATCTAAGAAAAAAATGCTGAAATAAAAATGGATTTTGTGTGAGAGGAAGCTTGGCAGAGAGAAGACAATGAACATTTACCTCTTCCAACAAGGTGGAATCTGGGGTACTCCCACTTAGTTGGACCATTTTACGGAAGTTGGGTTCTTGGGGCTGAAATCAAGGTCAGAAAAATTATTAACTAAAACTGTACGTCAGATACATAGTCCTAGAGAGAACCAAGGGAAGAGCTGAGAGATCCAAGATCAGTTCAGTGACCAATAGCAAACAAAATATTAACTAAATTGGAAGTTGAAAAGCAATAGCCTAGAGGCAGGAAGACTTTGTAAGGTGTGAGATGCCAGAAGTAATTTAGGATTGTCCTATCTTGACTTTCCTTGCCACCTGAATCAGAGCAGTGTAAATACAAGGTCACAAAGCACCAATAGCAGTAATTGAGAGTTTCCAGCTCTGTCTGAAACAAAGTGCCTTTTGATTAGAAGGTTAAGTATAACTTAACCCCCCTTAACAGGTATCACTCAATTTTAAAGAGAGTCTATCCAATATATGTACCTTGATACCAAGGGCCATTAAGATACCCTAAGTGTGTTAAGGAATCCTCAGATTTATTTGCCTGTGGTTTCAGCAAGAAACATATTCACCAGAGGACTCAAAAATCTTATGCTGTCAAGACATTTTTTTCTTTTTCATTTTAAATTAATAACTGGACACCTTGGTGTTTGCATTGTTCTCAATTAATTTCATTAGCATGGGATGCATGTTACGAATAAGCCAAATTTCCAAATGTGAAAACTCAAGGACCAGATTCTGAAACAAGGAAACAATCAACACGGGGGTTCAGTCACCTTGTAAGCCAGGACCCCCAGGCAGAAGCTCTATAGATAATTCATAACAAATCAACTAGGATAAGATTTGTCTTCTGAGGTTAATGTTGGGCCAGTGGTTATTCAAACTTCACGGAGCTTCTTTAGCTCAAAGAAGTCAAAACAAAGCATCCTTGAGCTTTAACTTAGGATGTCAATGTTCATTCTGAAATCCAGAAATGCTACTAGAGAGGAATGAACCAAGAAATATAAGAGTTCAAAGGGGAAAATGACTAAGTCTCCTGCAAGAAGTTGGAAAGGAATTTACGTGGAAACAATTAACTTCTCTTTTAGACTTCCCCTGGTATTGTTTGGGAAGCCACAGAGACTATGGATTAAAAACAAACAAAGGTAAGAATTCTCAAATCTATCATAACATAGTAAAAGTGAAAATGACAGCAGAACTATTGTCTAGTTATCTGGGCAATTGGGATGAAGCAGAGGTCTAGAATAAAGGGTTTTGAGGCCATGCATAACTGCTGTCAACCTATGTTTCATCTGAGTGATCTCAGGCTAGTTTCTTCACCTTTCTATGCTATTCGAATGCATAGAAAATTCAGTTTCTTCAAATGCAACACAGGCTGATAATGCTTACATTTCTTTACGGAGTGCTCAGTAAAGATCTTGCAATATTATAGGTGTTTAAAATATTCCAGTTTTCCTTGATTGAATTAAGAGATAACCTGTTAATTTGATGCTCAAACTGCCAAAGAGCAGCAAGATCTCATAAATGCCACTGACTGTCTGGCTAGCCATGCCTCAGATTGGCAGGTGCCATTAAATATTTTAATCAAGTCTTTATGTAAATTTTGACCTAATATAATGCAGCCAAACTTTTATTTTCATTTCATGACGTTAACCAATATATCTTAGGGTGATTAAAATATGCAATCTGCTAACTAATTAAGGACGAATTAGTCAACTTGTATATTTATGAATGTTTCCAGTTTTTAAATTGCTGGCCAATGGAGTCCTGGGAAATATTTGTGCCTGTCAACAGATTGAAAAATAACAGAACATTGGATGACAGAGCAGTGATATTAGAGCTTGGATAATAATAATCCTCTATGTCTAAATAGCTTGTCAAAGTATACATATAAGGCTGGGCACAGTGGCTCATGTCTGTAACCCTAGCACTTTGGGAGTCCAAGGCTGGCAGATCACCTGAGTTCAGGAGTTCAAGGCCAGCCTGGCCAACATGGTGAAGCCCTGTCTCTACTAAAAATACAAAAAATTAGCTGGGCGTGGTTGTGTGCACCTGTAATCCCAACTACTTGGGGGGCTGAGGCAGGAGAATTGCTTGAACCCAGGAGACAGAGGCTGCAGTGAGCAGAGATTGCATGCCATTGCACTGCAGCCTGGGCGACAGAGTGAGACTCCATCTCAAGGCAAAAAATGTATACATTTAGCCTTTCTATCTACATTATCTTATTTGGTTTTCACTATATCTCATGAGATAAGCATATATTGGGAATTTTTTTAACCTGTCATTAGTACCTGACATGTGTATGTGCTCAATAAGTGTTGACTGAAAGAATTAAATGAATGAATACTGAATGCTCAATAAATGTAGGAAAGATGGATGGATGGATGAGCGGATAGGTATAATTTACTCAAGAATAAAAGGCTATACACTTTGATCTTCCGGGGCTGTCTTATCTCCTTATCTATCTACAAGACTGATCTTCCTGTAGAGACACGTTGAATTTTATAGCCACTATATATGTCACAATGTCTAACCTAGTGTTTTGTTCTCAATGAACTGGTAATGCCAGTGTTAGTGCATTTGTACACCTACTTCCAAACATAGCAATATCCATAGAATATTGTTACTTATAATATTTTGTTCTCCCTTTTCCTAACACTTCTGGAAATTTGCAACCTTCACTTTTATCCAAAATTATATGGTTAATCTTTACTATAATACAATACTAAAATAACAGCTAATATATGAAGTTGAAACTCTATTTTTTTCCTTGCACAAGTAATTTCCTATGAGTAGATTCTAGCTGTATGATGATGGTTGAACATGTAAAATGGAGAAATTATTTTGGTCTTTCTTGATGTTATGGAACTCCTTGAAATGTAGGTTAGAATTAATTTCTGAGAAACTGTATTCCCCACTGGCATAAAATCCATTACTTTCCTTACTCCATGCCAGATGCCTCAGTGGCTCTCAGACTGCCTTCTTCTTATTGCAAAACTGGCCTAGGGACAGGCACTCACTTTTTCTTTCTTCATTTGTGTCAGTCACACCATTATTTTTCCTTTTTCCTGGAATTTTTCTGATCTACTACTTTTCTGTCAAGTGGTTGGTTTATTTCAGTGATTGCCTTTATCTCTGAATAATCCAGACTTCTTTCCCTCTAGAGCAATAGTTCTCACTCCTGGCTTCATTATACAAACTCCTACAGAGCTTTTTAAGATACCAATTGTTGGGGACTTACACCCTGAAATTCCAACTCATTTGGTCCTGAATGGAGCCAGAGGATTCACATTAAAAAAACAGATAGAACTTTCTTAGATGATTCTAATGGATAGTCAAGGTTAAGAACCATTGCTATAGCATAGAGTATTCTGCAGTGCACAGTCACACGTATTTGAAGAGTAATAACAAATGATTGTTCATTTCTGATTGAATAAAAGGAAAGCCATAGGCATAACCCACTGTATCAGTCAGCATTGTAGAAACCACGCAACTATAACAAATAAGTCCACAAACATCTCAGTGGGTTAGAGCAATAAAGGTTTATTTCTGACCTGTGTTATATGCCCATCACAGCGGACTGTCCTCTGATCCTCATTTTCTTCCTTCCAGAGCAAAGGCTGAAGGAGCATCCCTTATCTGGGAATTGATGTTCTATGAGTAGAATGAATAAAGGCACAAAAGGATCACGCAATGGTTCTTAAAGCTTCTGCTCAGAACTGGTCTATATGACTTCTTACATTTTCTTTTTTTATTTTATTTTATTTTATTTTATTTTATTGCCCAAAGTAAGGCTAGACCCAGCTGAGAAAATGAGAATGTACCACAGTCTCCAAGAGAACTTTGGACACCGAAGCCACAGCAGTGACTTGACTAAGTAAAAGGTGTCGAATGAAGGTTTCGTTTTTCAAGAGAAAAGTGATCACTGCACTTTTAAAAGTAAAATCAGAGGGGAAGGTTTAGGAGTAAACTCTGTATCCATCATAGCCTCAAAGAGGCTATGAATAGACACTCAAGTTGTGTTTCATGATGGATTTTGAGGAAGATATCAAGAATATCGAGGTTGTGGTGAGAGATAAATAAGAGGCAGAAGGATAAATTTGTTTACTCCCTTTTTCAGCCTTTTGAAAGTTGCAAATCCTGAATGATTACTAGTCCATTTCAAGGTGTACATCTCTCCAAGGATGCTGCTTAAATGCAGCCCCAGAGTTCTTGCAACAGGTAACATATATTCCAGAACCAAACAACATGAAAAAGAAGAGGTCGTCCAAAGGACTAAAACTTTTGAAAGTTCATCCTAGGAAATGAATGGAGCAAATGTTTGCTGCAAATACACGCCCTTTGAAGGGAGGCAGCTCTCCTGTATCCAGAATTCCATCAGGCATGGGCTCTGAGCTTATCACCCAACTGACCAGCTCCTCCTTGATGTCCTTCAGCAAGCTACATACACTTTCAAGCCTCAATTTTCTCATAAAGAAAGCAGTATTTCACCTGCTTTATTGGATTGGTAAAATAATCATAGTAAGTGATAACAATGTGTGTGAAAGTCTAACACAGAAAAGGGTTACAATGGTAGCAATCAATGGTTGTTGTTTTTATTTTTGTTGTTCACCCTCATAATCCTGAAAGGTAGACAAGGCAGATATTAGATTACAGTTGGCCCCACTTATCTGTGGGGGATACCTCCCAAGACCCCCAGTGGATGCCTAAAGCCATGACAGTATCAAATTTTATATATACTGTTTTCTCTATATATACACATCTATAATAGTCTACTTTATAATTTATTCACAGTAGGAGATCAACAGCAATAACTCTAATAATAAAATAGAGCATTTACAACAATACTCAGAATGCTGTGCAATTTAAAACCTAAGAGTTGTTTATTTCTGAAATTTTCCATTTAATATTTTCAGACTACAGGAAGTGAAACTGCAGATGAAGGGGAAGTACTAGATATGTATTTTACAAAAGAAGAAACTAAAATTTTAAGAAGAAAGTGACTTTCCCAAGTCACACAACTTGGCACTCTGCAAAAGGAATCAAATGACCCTTCATCATTTTCTGTCCATAGAATAATTATGGGTTTTTTTTTTTAATTTTCTTATTTCTGATGCAACTGAAACAAAAACGAAAATTGACAGGTGGGACCTAATCAAACTAAAGAGTTTATGCACAGCAAATGAAACTATCAACAGAATAAACAGGCAACCTACAGAATGAGAAAAAAAATTTGCAAACTATGCATCTAACAAAGGTCTAATATCTACAATCTATAAGGAACGTGAACAATTCAATGAGAAAAAAACAAATAACTCCATTAAAAAGTGGGCAAAAGACAGAACAGACCCTTTTCAAAAGAAGACACACGTGTGGCCAACAAACATATGAAAAAATGCTCAGCATCACTAACCATCAGAGAAATGCAAATCAAAACCATCTCACACCAGTCAGAATACTTATTATTAAAAAGTCAAAAAAACAATCCATGCTGGCAAGGCTATGGAGAAAAGGAAACACACGCTTTTGGTGGGAATGTAAATTAGCTCAGCCACTGTGGAAACAGTTTGAAGATGTCTCAAAGAACTTCAAACAGAACTCTCAATTGATCCAGAAATCCCATTACTGGGCATATATCCAAAAGAAAAGAAATCATTTTACCGAAAAGACACATGCACTCATATGTTTATTGCAACATGAGTCACAATAGGAAAGATATGGAATCAACCTATGTGCCCATCAATGGTGGATTGAATAAAGAAAATATGGGCCGGGTGCAGTGGCTCAGGCCTGTAATCCCAGCACTTTGGGAGGCCAAGGCGGGCAGATCATGAGGTCAGGAGATGGAGACCATCCTGGCTAACACGGTGAAACCCCATCTCTACTAAAGATACAAAAAATTAGCCAGGCGTGGTGGCGGGTGCCTGTAATCCCAGGTACTCGGGAGCCTGAGGCAGGAGAATGGCGTGAACCCGGGAGGCAGAGCTTGCAGTGAGCGGAGACCGCGCCACTGCACTCCAGCCTGGGCGACAGAGCGAGACTCTCTCTCAAAAAAAAAAAAAAAAAGAAAGAAAGAAACGCAAAAGGAAATATGGTACATACACACAGCTGTAAAAAAGAGAACAAAATCATGTTTTTGTAGCAACATGGATGCAGCTGGAGACCAGTATCCTAATTGAATTAACGCAGGAACAGAAACCCAAATTTCACATGTTCTCACTTATAAATGGAATCTAAACATTGGGTACTCATGGGCATAAGGATGACAACAACAGATACTGGGGACTAATAGAAGGGGGAGGAATGTAGGTGGGGGGCAAGGGTTGAAAAGTTGTTGGGTACTATGCTTATACCTAAGTGATGGTACCCCAAGCCCCAGCATCACACAACACACCCTCCTAACAACCTGCACGTGTACCCCTTGAATCTACAATAAAAGTTGAAATTATGAAAAATAAAATAAAAACAAATTTAAAATAACTTCTTAATTTTGAAAAGTGTTGACAATATGATATTCAGTGCAACAAAACCAAAGAACTACATATACATTAAAATCTTTACATTTATGCAAAATAAACCCATTTCTCTCTAATTATATTTGTCTGTCTAATGACTGCAGTAATTCTTTTAAAGCAGTTAGTGCAATCCCTAGCACATTAAAAACACTAAGTAAATCAGCTACTACCCTTATCAGTGTTATTGTTACTAGCTATGCATACAAAAAGATAAAAAAGAAATATGTCAACAGGTTAAAAATGCTTATTTCTCAATAGAGAAATTAGCAGTAATTATATTTTATGGTTTTCAATATTTTCCAACATTGTCATGATGTGTTTGTCTTTTAGAATAAAAACAGAAATACATATTTGTTTGTCATATATAATTTGCTGAATTTTTTATGTAAAACACAGAATGAACATAGATTGAATGAAAGATAAATATTTCATATTGAGGTAAGACAGAACTTTCTATCAATGAGGTAGGTACAGAAAGGAAAGAAATCGCTAAGAAGACAGTGAGCTACCCATCCTTGAAAATGAGCATTGAAAAACTGCTCTTGAAAAAATACTCTTGGGTATTATGCTGGTTATCTGGATGACAAAATTATCTGTACACTAAAACCCTATGACATGCAATTTACTCATGTAACAAACCTGCACATGTACCCCTTGAACTTAAAAGTTGGAAAGTAAAAATATATATATATAATATATAAATTTTAATATATATTATATTATATATAATACATATATATTATATAATATATGCATATAATATATATTATATATATTTTTTTTTTTATTTTTAAGAAAGAGGGCAAGAGGGAGGGAGGGAGGGAGGGAAAAAATGAGTCAGCAGTTACATGGCTACAGGCAAGGAACTTACAGAAGGGAAACTTAAGCTGGAGAGTCCTGGCACTTCATGATCCTACAAATTATATTTCAACATCATAATTTTACACTTCAGATTAGGGCCAATTTCACATTTTGTGGGGCCTTGAGCAAACAAAATGGGACACTACATTTAAAAAAGAAGTTTTACGACAGAGACAACAGAAGGTTAAACCAGCTCAGAACGCTTCTGAGAGCAGTGCCCTGCAATACTACACAGGTCCCATGCCCAAACATTGGCCTTGCCTCAGAGTCTACATTATGAAAATTCTTGTTTATTCAAGATGGCTTGGACAAACCAATTGGCTCCGAAAGGCTGATTTAGAGGGACAATTCAGCAATTCAGGAGGAAAAAGAATCTAAAGCATTCCTGGCCTTCAAAAACCCCTTTGGATGATCTCTTTTGCATTAAAAAGTAAATCCAAAAAGTTTTATTCCTGAGGGGGACTTCAGGTTAAAAATTATCAATAGACTACAAACATCCCTCATTTCTCACAAAACCCAGACAAAATGAAAGCAAAGGAACATGAGACAAATTGATCAAGAGAGGAAACAACAACATATCAGCAATTTCAGCTAAGATCTGGAAAATGTGAAGGTGGTAGAGGAGTCAGATATTATCTGACTCCACAGATTAGAGAAAGTTACAACCCAACTGTGTATAGATGGAAATACTACCAGTAAGTGGGCCAATTGGGCCTGTAAAATTCCTGGCTCAACATTCGCAAGCATCAGCAATGATAAAAGGCCTGGGTTTTTTAGTTCTATTCTAAATACAGGAAAACTGGAGGAAAGACTGAATATAGTGTGGTGGAATCTTCAGGACCCTCCACCTTATGCTAAGGAAGACCAGAGGCTGATAACCGAACCAAAGAGGATCACTCTGGACTCCAGACTAACAGGCAAAACTAGGGCTGGGTAAGATTATTTAAATAGAGAATTAACTGAAAGTCTAAATACTAACCTCTGGCACTCTAATAGACTATCTGGAAAAAGATCATAGAATATATTGGTTCCCTGAAACAAGAACAGCTTGCCACTGAAAAGAAAACACTCAGAGAACAATACAGAGCTCTTCAAAATTAATATCTAGTCATAATAAATAATTCAGGTCTTGGGGACCTGGGAATCAACCTGCCCCATTTGCCACTGACAGTGCTTGCACATGCCCTCTGGGGACCTGAGGATAGATCCAACACAACCACTGCCACCACCACCACCATTAGCATTTACACATGTCACCTGGGGTCCTGGGGACTCACCCTACCACTGCTAGCACCCACACATGCCTTCCAGGAACTGCAGGACAGGCCTGTTCTGCCCGTGGCTACCACCTGCATGTGCTGTCCTACAGCCTAGAGATAGGTCCACCATGCCTGCTGCCACTGGCACTTGCAATGCCATCCAGGGGCACAAGAATATGCCCACTCTGCCCAACACTGGCACCCACATGCATCTTCTGGGAGGCCCTGAAACCAATCTTTCCAGACCACCACCACCACCTGTGACTCAGACCCAAAGGTTGTTCTGCAGCCATTATTTCCACTGCCAACACTACACAGGCTGCCTGGAGGCCCAAGTACCTGCATGCCCAGCCTGCTGCTGGCACCCCACCATGCTGCCAGGAGACCCAAGGGCTGGCCCATCCAGACCCACCACTGGCTCCCAAGTATGATGCCCAAGGACTCAAGGACCAGAAGGCTGGCCCTCTACCAATACCACTGGTGCCCGAGGACCATCCATCTGATGTCCTCTTCCCCAGCAAAGACTCACCATAGCCTCCATTTACAATTGCAGCCTAAGCCACTGAGAAACTTACAGATACCTCTGAAACTGATTACAGTGAATAAATCATACAGAGATGACACTACTGTGCCCACCCAGAATCAAAGCCAAAGCATCCTACCCCACCAATACTATAGATACATCTACAGGAAAAGGTCCCTACAAAAACCAATCCATAAAACTGGAAGAAGCAACTGTTACACTAAATGCACAGATATGAATGTAAGGACACAAGAATCATTAAAAAAAAAAAAGAAGAGATGATGACTCCAAAGGAACAAAATAATCCTCCAGTAACAGATCCCAAAGGAAAAAAAATGAAATGCCTAAAAAATAATTCAAAATAATTATGTTAAAGAAACTCAATGAGATGCAGGAGTACACAGGTAAACACAAGCAAGAAAAGAAAGATGTGGGATCCACAAAACAGGAGACACCACGTAAGTTGAAAGTGTAGAGAAATCTTAGGAAGATATCTCTGTAGCTAGCCTAAGGAGAAATAATCCAAATTCGACTGCAAAACAAGGGGCTTAGGGAGAGTGGTCTTGAGAATTTTTTTTAATTGATGTTTGGAGCTTATGAGTAGGCCTGTAGTACAGATGTTCTGGCCTTCAGAAAAGAAGTGTATACACACACACACACACATATATATATATACACAAATATATACAAATGTGTGTATATAGTATATATATGTATACACACACACATATACACATATGATATATTATATATCATATGTGTATCACACTGGGACCATAGGAAAACTAAGGCAATGTGGGAAAATGATACAGGATTAGAGAGAGTCAAGTGACCAGGGAAGAATAAAACGTTATAAGTAAGAATAAAAGGTTATGTGTAAGGAGACAAGTTTATTGCGCAGTTCTGCCTTAGCAGCAAAACCATTTGCATATTTACAATAGGAGAAAACACACGTTAGTATGATATTGGAAAGATAGATTGTGGAAGGGAATGAAAGATTTGAGTCCTCAACTATCAGAAAGTAATCTGTGGCACAAGAGATAATTATTTAAAATGTTTAATGATGTTTGACCTCTATTACATCTCTGCATTATTTTGATTAAAATTAAAATTGAGACATTAAGATATGAAAAATAACACAAAAGTCATTCCAATACTTGCAGCATGCTAACTTCTATAACAAACAATCTCTTAATTTTTGTTGTTTTACCACAGTGAAAGTTTCTTTCTCATTCAAGTCACAGTCCCATGTAGTTTGGCTAGTGCTCTGCAATCTCCAGTTACTCAGTGTATTAGTCTGTTCTCATGCTGCAAATAAAGACATACCCAAGACTGGATAATTTATAAAGAAAAAGAGGTTTAACGGACTCACAGTTCCACATGGCTGGGGAGGCCTCACAATCATGGCAGAAGGTGAAGAAGGACCAAGGGCATGTCTTACATGGTGGCAGGCAAGAGAATGTGTGCAGGGAAATGGCCCCTTATAAAGCCATCAGATCTCATGAGACTTATTTACTATCATGAAAACAGCATGGGAAAAACCCACCTCCGTAATTCAGTTACCTCCCACAGGGTCCCTCCACAACATGTGGGGATTACGGGAGCTACAATTCAAGACGAGATTTGGGTAGGGACACAGCCACACCCTATCACCCAGGAACCCAGGCTTGTCTCATCTCTTGGCTCCTTGATCTCTAAGACATGATTTCCAAATTTGCTGCAAAATAGAAAGGGAGCAAAAAAGGATCACTCAGGGAAATAATGACCAGGGTGGAAGTGGTAGACTTCACATCTCAAATTCCATAGGTCAGAACCCATTACATGATCTTAATCTATTTCAATGAGGCTAGGGTCTGCCATCTTGCTTTGTGCTCAGGTTTGGTGAGCACTTCCTACTGTCTTTACATAGGCATTAAAAAAAAAAAAACTAATCAAAAAGCTTATCCACCATGAATAAATTGGCTTCATCCTCAGGAATGCAAGGTTGGTTCAACAC
The DNA here is from genome assembly GCF_028885625.2 of Pongo pygmaeus. Taxonomy (NCBI): domain Eukaryota; kingdom Metazoa; phylum Chordata; class Mammalia; order Primates; family Hominidae; genus Pongo; species Pongo pygmaeus. Next base: position 142,223,752 of record NC_072380.2, read on the forward strand.
ACACAAATCAATAAATGTGATTCATCACATAAACAGAACTAAAGACAAAAACCACGTGATTATTTCAGTAAAAGCAGAAAAGGGGCCTTCAATAAAATTCAATATTCCTTAATGTTTAAAACTCTCAATAAACTATGTATTAAAGGAACATACCTCAAAATAATAAGAGCCATATACAACAAACACATAGCCAATATCAAACTGAATAGGCAAAAGGTGGAAGCATGCCCCTTGAAAACTGGCACAAGATAAGGATGCCCTCTCTCATCACTCCTACTCAACATAGTCTTGGAAGTCCTGGCCAGGGCAATCAAGTGAGAGGAAAAAATAAAGATATTCAAATAGGAAAACAGGAAGTGAAATTATCTTTGTTTGCAGATGACATGATTCTATATCTAGAAATTCCCATCATCTCAACCCAAATGTTTATTAAGCTAATAAGCAACTTCAGCAAAGTCTCAGGATATAAAATCCATGTGCAAAAATCACTAGCGTTCCTATACACCAACAATAGGCAACCAGAGAGCCAAATCATGAACGAACTCCCATTCAAAACTGCTACAAAAAGAATAAAATACCCCTAGGAATACAGCTAACAAGGGAAGCGGAGGACCTCTTCAAGGAGAACTGCAAACCACTGCTCAGACACATCACAGAGCATACAAACAGCTGGAGAAACACTCCATGGTCATGGATAGGAAGAATCAATATTGTGAAAATGGCCATACTGCCCAAATTAATGTATAGATTCAATGCTATTCTCATTAAACTACCATTGATATTCTTCACAGAGTTAGAAAAAAAACTATTTTAAAATTCATATGGAACCAAAAAAGAGCCTAAATAGCCAAGTCAATCTTAAGCAAGAAGAACAAAGCTGGAGGCATCAGGCTACCCAACTTCAAACAACACTACAAGTCTACGGTAATCAAACCAGCATGGTACTTGCACAAAAACAGACCCATAGACCAATGGAACAGAATAGAGAATTCAGAAATAAGGCCACACACCTACAGCCATCTGATCTTCAACCAACCTGACAAAAACAAGCAATGGGGAAAGGATTCCCTATTTAATAAATGGTGCTGGGAGAACTGGCTAGCCATATGCAGAAAATTGAAACTTGAACATTTCCTTACACCCTATATAAAAATTAATTCAAGAAGGATTAAAGACTTAAATGTAAAACCCAAAACTATAAAAACCCTAAAATAAAATCTAGGCAATACCATTCAGGACATAGGCATGGGCAAAGATCTCATTACAAAAACACCAAAAGCAATTGCAACAAAAGCAAAAATTAACAAATGGGATCTAATTAAACTAAAGAACTTCTGCACAGCAAAAGAAATGATTATCACAGAGAACAGACAACCTACAGAATAGGAGAAAAATTTTGCAATCTATTTAGCTGACAAAGGTCTAATATCCAGAATCTACAAGGAACTTAAACAAATTTACAAGAAAAAAACAACCCTATTAAAAAGTGGGCAAAGGACATGAACAGACAGTTCTCAAAAGCAGACATACTTGCAGCCAACAAACATATGAAAGAAAGCTCAACATTACTTATCATTAGATAAATGCAAATCAAAACCACAACAAGATACCATCTCATGCCAATCAGAATGGCTATTGTTAAAAAGTAAAAAACAAACAAACAAACAAACAAAAACCAGATGCTGGCAAGGTTGTGGAGAAAAAGGAAGGCTTTTACAATGTTGACGGGACTGTAAATTAGTTCAACCATTGTGGAAGACAGTGTGGCGATTCCTCAAAGACCTAGAGGCAGAAATACCATTTGACCAGGCAATCCCATTACTGGGTATATACCCAAAGGAATATAAATCATTCTATTATAAAGATACATGCATGTGTATGTTCATTGCAGCACTATTTACAAGTAAAGTCATGGAATCAACCTAAATGCCCATCAATGATAGATTGGATAAAGAAAATGTGGTACATATACACCATGGAAAACTATACAGCCATAAAATGGAACAAGATCATGTCCTTTTCAGGGACAGGGATGGAAATGGAAACCATTATATTCAGCAAACTAACGCAGGGACAGAAAACCAAACACCCACATGTTTGATCAGTGAGAACACATGGACACGTGGCAGGGAATGACACACACTGGGAACCTGTGAGGGGCTGGTGGGGAGGAAGAGCATCAGAAAAAATAGCTAATGGATGTTGGGCTTAATACCTGGGTAACAGGATGATCTGTGCAGTAAACCACCATGGCACACATTTACCTATGTAACAAACCTGCACATCCTGCACATGTACCCCTGAAATTAAAAGTTAAAAAAATTAAAAATAAATAAACTAAAATTATGTCAAGCAATGCTCTAAGGCAGGGGTTATGAACCATGAGTTGATTTTGCCCTCCAGGGACATTTGGCCATATCTAGTGACAATTTTGATTGTCACAACTTGGAAGATACTACTGGCATCTAACAGGCCCCCTCTTCTACAACAAAAAATCACTTGGCACAAAATATCAAAAATGCCAAGGCTGAGAGACCCTGCTCTAAATCCCCTATTCTCTTGGATTTCTGCCACAAAGAGAATAGAGTACAACAAGTTCTAATCTAAGAGTCAGAACTTCTTGGTTCTCATTTCAGCTCCTCTGTGTGGCTTTGTCCAGGTCATCAATGCTATCTGAAATTCAGTTTCCTCCTTAATAATATAGGGATAGTAAAAGTTATCCAGTTTTCCTAATGATTCCTGGAAGGGTCAGCTGTAGATATCCGAAGGCTATTTAAAAGGTCAAGAGTTCATTAATGCTATAGTTTTAGAAGTCACACTTGAAAAGAAAAATATGCCTTTGATGAAATGGTTATCAACAATTATTATTCAATGTTGTTACTAAAGAATAGATTTCTGGCTGGGCATTGTGGCTCACGTCTGTAATCCCAGCACTTTGGGAGGCTTGAGGCGAGCGGATCACCTGAGGTCAGGAGTTCGAGACCAGCCTGACCAATATGGAGAAACCCCATCTCTACTAAACATACAAAAATTAGCCATGTATGTTGGCACATGCCTGTAATCCCAGCTACTCGGGAGGCTGAGGCAGGAGAATCGCTTGAACCTGGGAGGCAGAGGTTGCAGTGAGCCGAGATCTCACCATTGCACTCCAGCCTGGGCAACAAGAGCAAAACTTCGTTTCAATAAATAAATAAAAGATTCAATGGTAAATAAACAGAGAGAAAATTAGTTCCAGCTAATGTACAACATGATTACTACACCCAGATTTTTGGGGGCAGGCTCATGACTTATGGCAATCCTATGTGTCACTCGTATGTTCTTAAAATTACATTAATTCAATTTACAAGCTAAATCTCCAATGGCCTTTTTATCAGACATGGCCTAGAAGTCTTTGGTCATACCCTGAGTCTCAACTTTTAGTTCAAATCAGGAACGATCATAGATACAAGTAAAATATGCCTGCCCTCAATTTTTATTCTACCCCGGTTTCAAATGGAGTAACTGGCCCAGAGTTAGTGTTAAATATGTGTTGGCTGGTAAGCTGAAAGAATATAGAAAGAAACATACACATATGCTACCATTTATCTCAGCCAGCCTGTGATATCGCTGAGAGGAATCCATTTCATCTCTGTGTATTTTCAAAGAATAGCACATAAATATTACTAAAATAAAATATGCTGGATTAACATTAAAATTACTAAAAATTAATTTCTTGAGTAAAATTTATGCTAAGAATAGTTTATGATAAATATAGGAAGGTATTTGTGAGAGAATTTTATGAGAAACATAGAAGTTGCAGACTTCCTCCAGGCTAAGAAACATGTTAGACAATTACTTAAACACTTCAAGCACTAAAGATGACAATGCATAGGCAAATACAAAATTTATCGATGTCAAGTCATTGTTCAAAGGGGATAAATACCACTGTGGCTCTCATAAAGGGATTTAATCAAAGCCGTCTGTGGTCATCCAGAAAGTTCCATGGAAGAGGTGGAACTTGACCTAAGACTTATGAGATTTAGAGAGGCTGTAGACAGGAGGGGGCCTTAGCCAAGAAAGGCTTAATTTTTTTTTTTTTTTTTTTTTTTTGAGATGGAGTCTCGCTCTGTCACCAGCCTGGAGTGCAGTGGTGTGATCTCAGCTCACTGCAACCTCCACCTCCTGGGTTCAACCGATTCTCTTTTGCTTCAGCCTCCCAAGTAGCTGGGATTACAAGCACCCGCCACCACACCTGGCTAATTTTTGTATTTTTAGTAGAGATGGGGGTTTCTCTATGGTGGTGGCAGGCTGGTCTCGAACTCCCAACCTCAGGTGATCCACCCACCTCTGCCTCCCAAAGTCCTGGGATTACAGGTGTGAGCCACCACGACCGGCCAATTTTTGTATTTTTAGTAGAGGTGGGGTTTTACCGTGTTGGCCAGGATGGTCTCAATCTCTTGACCTTGTGATCTGCCCACCTCGGCCTCCCAAAGTGCTGGGATGACAGGCCTGAGCCACCATGCCTGGCTTCATTCTATTTTTTAATAAAATCTTTCAAACACAGAGAAAAAGCTTAAAGAAAAATAATAAACTCATATTCTTATAGATAGAGAACATTTTAACATTTTCCTATACTTGCTTCAGAATGGTAGTATGTTTAAGAACTAAAACATTATCAATACATTTGAAACCATGTCTCTCCCAACACCGACCAATAATCCTTTCTACTTTTCCCAGTTAGTGTCTTGTGAAGTTAGTGTCCACCTTGAAGCCTGTGTTTGTATACTTTTACAATATTTGTGAGTATTCATTTAAAAATAAATAGAACTTTTGAGTTGAAAAAATAATTAATGGGATCATAATGATTTATCCTTCTGCAATTTATATTCTTTCCTCAACGTTATGTTTCCCAGATTTTCCATATTGATATATATCTTTCCAATTCAACCATTTTTAGAGCTTTGTGGTATTTATGCCACAAATATACTAAAATTGCTTTATTCATTCTCCTAATAATGAGCATTAAGGCTGTTTCTAAGTTTTGTTAGTTAGCCTGTTTGTTTCACTTTAAAAAGTAATGTTGCCAGAAAAATTCTTGTATATGTGTGACAAATATGTGTGGCAAATTCTTGGAAATATAATTGATGAATTATAAAATATGTGTATTCTGAAACTTAGCAGATATTGAGAAATGACTCTCCAAAATGGTGGAACCAAATAGCATCCCCACCAGTGAGTATGAAGTGTTTATGTTGCTTCACATTTTTGCCAATACTAATATTATTGGATGTTTTCATTTTGCCTGTGGAATGGATTCAAATCTCATTTTTTCCTATCAAGATTAAATATTGCTTATGTATGTGTTGGCCATTCCAGTTTCCTCCTCTGTGAACCAATGGACCATATCCTCCTTTTTTTATTGGCTTTTCCTTTCTTGTAGTTCTTTATATTGGACATAAATCTTTTATTATTTTCATGGTAAATAATTTTACAGAATTTGTGGCCTGCCTTTTTACTTTTTCAAAGTACCCTTTATTTATGTAAGAATGTTTTAACTTTATTTTACAGTAATTTTTACACAGGCAAAGTGAATCTAGTACAAAATGAAACAGTTGCTAGAGAAGAGGGTGGAAGGAGAGCGGAACTAGCAATCTTTGAGTAGCTGCCTTATGGCACACACTTTACAAGCTGTCTCTGTCAAGTTCCCTAGAGGCAGAGCCTGAGATGGGAATTCCAACTGTTGTGGAAAGTGCTATCAAAAAATGTCAAGGGGAAAAGTCAGGCAAAGAGGTGTGTTCAGGGGAGGTATCACCTCAGCCTGACCTGATGGGAAGCTTTGAAGTATGAATGACATCACAGAGTTGTCCCACCTGAAAGCAAGAGACTTGGCATTGTAGTAGTCCATTTCCGTGCTGCTGATAAAGACATACCCAAGACTGGGTAATTTATAAAGAAAAAGGGGTTTAATGGACTCACAGTACCACGTGGCTGGCAAGGCCTCACAATCATGGTGGAAGGCAAAAGGCACATCTTACATGGCAGCAGGCAAGAGAGAATGAGAGCAAAGCAAAAAGGGAAACCCTTTACAAAATCGTTGGATTTCATGAGCCTTATTCACTACCACGAGAAGAGTATGGGGGAAACTGCCCCCGTGAGTCAATTATCTCCCACAGGGTCCCTCCCACAACACGTGGGAATTATGGGAGCTACAATTCAGGATGAGATTTGGGTGGGGACACAGCCAAACCATATTAGGCATTTCAAACCCCCAAATCAGTTAGTTATTAGTTACAAGCTCCTGTAAACCTCCAAACCCAAGAAGAGTGAATTACATTTTGGAAACTTCCAGACAAGCTGGTTCACCTTAACAGAGTACAAAGGTGTGTTCCTGTGAGCTGTTAGCAACCAGAAGTTATAAGAACTGCAGATGGGCACCTGCCCCTCCCCTAAACGGGAGCTGGGCAGGGCACCAAGCAGCATCTATTACATAGGAGTTAAATTGCTTAATCTGACTACACCCTTAGAGCATAGGTAATATCATCTCTATTTATATGTAAGCAAAGGAAGATCCAGATATGCTGATAGACTTACTCAAAGACCACAGCTAATAATCAGAGAAACCCAAAATTCAAACCTAGCTTTTTCTGACTCCAGAACTTGTGTTCTATGTAATTTGTCATGGCAGCTTCTCTATGAAAGTTCCTGTTTGGCACCTTCACCAGTTAATAACAGACTAAGCCAGGGAAGCTTCCTATCTGCCCAATGGTGGCTGTGGTTGCCTTCATTTGTTACCAAGAGAGGACAGCATGAACAGATTGCCTAAGCAAGGTGGGTGGAAAGTGCTCCCTCAGACACACGTTATTTGAGCACCTCATTAGCACCATAGAGAACATTCTTCTGGAAAATGGCAAAAAAAAAAAAAAAACATATATATATCACCTCCCTGCACACAGTTGAGGTACCTAAAGGAATCCAGGATCACTTTAGGAAACTACATTGTGGAAAAGATAAATCAGTTTCGTGTCTTGATGTTAGAGAAAGCTTCTGATTTCATATGTGACTCTTTTTCTAGTATCAGAAAAAGATGGCTGTGGAGAAATGGCACTAGCCCTCCTTATAAATTAAAGGTCAATAGACCTGAGGTTTTAACCCTGTCACCTTGCTGCAAATCGAAATTGTCACAGAACTTGGAGCACGTATTGTTACAGGGAAGGTCTGCACAGTTCAGTGAGAAGCTGTTCATCTTTGTGCTTAATGTTATGAAGCTTCAAAGATGCCTCCCCATCCATCCCACTACTAATTCCACTCTCTGCTCTGCCAGGCTCTGTGCTAGGTACCTTCACTTATGTTATCTCATTTAATAGAGCAAGTGATCTAGGAGCCTTTCGTGTTGTCAGCTGCTTTCCTCCAAGACAATTTGCTCACGAGCCAGCCTTCCATTTATGAAAGCAATAGACAAAAGCCTTGCCAGATGGCTTGGGGATCTGAAAGAGTAGGAGATGTTTTTACACAATATGTTCTGTTGGGTTACTGATGACAGAGGCTCTAGAGCAAGGTGACTGAGATGGAAGTACTTGCAAGGTTGCAGTGAGTTCCATTTGTTCTCTGCAAACAATGTCCCCCAAACAGTGAGGACGATGAGACTCTGAATTAACCCTCCTTTTCTAAATGACACTCTGTTCTCTGCACAGCGCAGAAGGATGATGTTGAGGCTGTGTAGTATTTGTAAACGGCTGTTTCATTGTAAGCCTACATGCTGCAGTGATCAGTATTCAGAGCTCCAGTAAAGCACTACGTAGTTAAGTGGTAGTAAAACTAAAGCAGAGCAGCGGAATTGAAAGGAATCACAAACCAGGCACAATTATACTCATTTTTATATCCGTACCTTAAATTTTAATGTCTTGTACTGGCCCCTAAATAAATGAATTATACAAGGTTCATAACCACTGAAATGAATTTTGGCTTTCTCCAAAATTCTCTCATATCACAGAGACGAATTTTGGCTTTCTCCAAAATTCTCTAATTTCACAGAGATGGTGCAGTGGACAAGAGAAGAAAAGAATGAACTTAAGAAACATATCTGTAGCCATTGCATGGAAGAAACCCAAAGGTAATACAGGTATAGCAGATCTGTAAAAATCCAGGCTGATAAGGAAGATGTTGAATAAAATTTAACACATCAGTTTTTATCAACAACTTCATTTTTATTTCTGACACCTTCAGGAACATCTCCGCTTATGGAAATTTCCATCACTGAGTCCTCCTGTTATTAACTTGGAGACCATATATATTACATAACTCTTTATAATTGGTATTGTTTCAGTCAACCCAAGCCACTTCATCTTCTCAATCAGTCTGTACCTGGTGTCACAAAGGAAATACATTCTTTTTTGTATAAATTTAAGGAGTACAAGTGTAATTTTGTTACATGCATATATTGTGTAGTGGTGACGTCTTGGCTTTTAGTGTACCAATTACCTGCACGATGTACATTGTACCCATTAACTAATTTCTCATCACCCTTCCCCTGCCTGTCCTCCCCAACCCTTCTGACTCTCCAGTGTCTACCATTCCACACGCTACGTCCATGTGCACACATTATTTATCTTCCACTTGTAAGTGAGAACATCCAGTATTTGACATTCTGTTTCTGAGTTGCTTCACTTAAGATAATGACCTCCAACTCCATTCATGTTGCTACAAAAGACATGATTTCATCATTTTTATGGCTGAATGGGATTCCATTGTGTATATATACCACATTCTCTTTAATCATCCATTGATGGACAGTTAGGTTGATTCCATATCTTTGCTATTGTGAATAGTGCTGCCATAAACATACACATGCAGGTATCTTTTCGATGATATGATTTCTTTCCTTGTAGATTCTCAGTAGTAGGATTACTGAATCTAATGGTAGATCTATTTTCAGTTCTTTGAGAAGTCTCTATACTGCTTTCCACAGAGGTTGTTTGTTCATTTATTCCTTTACTCCTTCATCCCTGGCTGAGCATGTGAACTCTCTGCCCTCCACTAACATCAAGTTATTTAACCTCTCTGTGCTTCAATTTCTTCAACTCTAAAAAGTAGTCACAGTCTTGTGAATTCTCTACTCATAAGATTGTTGTGAGGGTTAAATATGATAATCTCTCTAAATCCATGTGCACAATGTCTGCTATATAATGACAATATAATGTGAGCCATCATTGTTATTCATTCCTTCAACAAATATTTTTTGAGCATCTACCATGCATCAGGTACTACCCTTGGTGTAGAGTCATAAGGGTACCCAGGACAGGCCCCATCTCTGATCTCAGAGCATTTACATTGATTCCAGCTTTCTTTCCTTTTCCTGCCTCTCGGAAATAGCCACCAGTAAGATGGCTAGGAAAGAGAAAAGGAAGGGGCTAATTTTTATGGACAGAGTTCATAACAAGTAAGCTGACAGAGCAGAGTATATGATCATGTGTTAATATTGTTAGTAGTAGTCCTAATAATTATATCTTTCTCTTAATGAGTACTTACAGAAAAATCTGTGACCTTTTTTACTCTTGACTTACATTTTAGAAGTGCTTTTTTCATTGTAGTTATTTTTGCTATCTTTATAATTTTACCTTTTCTTTCCTCATACTTGGTATCTCAGGTTCCAGAATGATGAAATGGCTATTTCCTATCTATCTATAGAGGTAGATCTATATATCTACCTAGGTATCTATAGATAGGTAGATAGATATAGAAATAGATATTAATTGCATCTTAACTGTTTTATATCTGACAAGTTTCTTGAGGCAGCTTATAATAAAATCAGTCAGATTGAAAACTTTCAAATGAAGCAAAAATAATATATTTTATAGAAGATAAGAGCAGAGAGAAAAAAACTGTATTCAGAGAGTTAGTTGGCGAAGATACAACAGTTAAGCACAATATTTAGTTCTGATATTCCTGAAAAACAGGGAAAACAGAGGGAAAAAAAGATGGATCATATGACTTGTCTAGAAATCATACTCATATGGATTCAGTGGAAGAAACAATTTCTTTTTTGTCGTTGTTTTATGGCTTTAAATTCTGAGATTAATTTATCAAACAGGATGGTTGTCATAGAAAGGGTTTGAGTGACATAGCAAATTGTGTCCTCCGTAGTAACCCTCACTCTACCTCATAAAAGGGCATTCCCAATTGTCCTTATTATATCTCCTTTATTGGTCTGTCAAGGCAATTTCACTGGAACCCCAAGGAACATGGAGCAGGTGATTTAAATTAAAAATAACATGTCTAGAAAACATCAAGGAAACAAGCATGAATGAATCCCTCAAAGTTTCATTATCCAATGTCAACATTTTACCTGAATTTTTAACTAGAGCAGGTGGCAGTCAAATCAAGACTGACATCTCAGGGGAGAATCTGAAGTGCTTCCCTTCCAGGCAGTCATTGCAAGAAGTGTGAACTAGTGTCCACAGGCCAAGCTTACAGAAGGCAAGGTGGTCACTACATGAGTGATACTTATTGCTGGCACTTTGCTAAGAAAGCTTCACATATCATCTTTCATTCATTCAATGCCACATTGTTTCTATGTTCTTTGTTGTTATAATCATTATTATTAACCCCCTGCAAGTGAGGAATTGGGAGCAGAGATAATTTAAGCAGCCTTCCCTGTGCCATACAGCTGATATAGGGCAGAGCTGTGATTTGAATTCTGCACCCCAACTCCATTATAAATATTTTTTCTACCTCTCAACTTTTCCCAGAATTTTATGGTGAATTTTAAAAAATAAATACGTTTGTAGTCATATCCCTGGTAAGAGAGTATAAGCACAAAGATGAGTTCAGACTTTGAGGACTTGACTTCAAGCTGTGGTATCTTCCCTGAACATAATTATCCTCCCTGAACATAATTTTCTTCATCCCTAAGGTGAACAAAATAATAACTAAGTGCCCATGATGTTATAAAAGTAAGAAATAATGACCATGAAGTATCTGGAATGTAGCAGGTACCCAAAAATTGAGAGCAACCAAGTTGGATTTAAGATAACCTCCGGTCCTCATTGTCAAAGGCAGGAGTACTTGTAACAATGGGTCTACTGAAGGACTGAAAGAAATTCAAAAAGGTATGTAAAACATCCTGAATAAAGAGAAAAGGAAGAGAGAGTAAAGAATGAAGAGGGCGTTGATTAAACACCAACTATGAGCTAAAGGATTTGCTTATATATCTAATTTAATCAGTCCAATATCTCGATATAGAAGATGCTACATTTTTTCCCAGAAAAGTAAATTGAAGCTTAGCAAACATAATCAATTTTTTTTTTCAAATTCACCATGTGGTAAATTATAGAACTGAGATTTAAATTCAGGTTTCCCTGATCCCAAACCCATTGCACTGACCTATCCTATGCACCTCAATTAATCAGAAAACATGCTCACAGGTATATGAATGAATGTTCCATATTTTTTAAATAGCACTAGAGATCCTGGACAACCAATTCTTCCCCTATCTCTGCCACTAACTAGATACACAACCACTTCCTTGCTCTTAGTCTCAGTTCCCCCATTTCTCAAATGAAGCGGGAGCCTACGTGATTTCTAAAACCCTCTTCAGCTCTAACATTTTACAATGATTCTTTCCCCAAAGAACTCTGCTGGCAACACAGAGTGAAGACATAGCACATATGTATAAAAGTTCCTCCGTTTATATTAAATTCCACATTCCTGCAGGGATATGTAATGTCTGTTGCCCTTCATTCGACTCCATACTCCAATGTTTGTTTACAATCATCGGACCGTGAACAGCTATTTTTAAACCTGGCTTTTCATGTAAGAAGGTTAAAACTCAAACTGAATTTGATTTGTTAGAGAATTCAAATCCTCAGGATTATGACAGGAAAAAAGAGAAATGTAAGTCACTTTAATTATCCTTTGACTCTTCTCTCCTCACTCCCACCCTCATAATTCCACCAACAAAAATGCCATTGGTTAAGCTAACTGTATCCAGGACGGAAAATCCTGTTCATTGGTGGATGATGACCAAAGCCTTCCAGTTGTGTATTTTCCATTTTTCTTCAAAACAACAGGAAGTATTGTTTCAGGAGCTGGCTTGGGAGGCAGCAAATCCAAGGCTTTGCACAGCTGGCTGAAGTGAAATATCTAGTAGTCTTATTCAACTGAGTTTTTATCCACCATACTTTCTATGTGTGTGTGTATATATATATTCTATATATATATATTATATATATATTATATATGTATTCTATATATATTATATATGTATTCTATATATAATATATATATTCTATATATATTATATATATTCTATATATATATTATATATATATTCTATATATATATTATATATATATTCTATATATATAATATATATATATTCTATATATATTATATATATTCTATATATAATATATATATTCTATATATATAATATATATATATTCTATATATATAATATATATATTCTATATATAATATATATATATTCTATATATATTATATATATTCTATATATATATTCTATATATATTCTATATATATATTATATATTCTATATATATTCTATATATATTATATATATATATTCTATATTCTATATATATATTCTATATATTCTATATATATTATATATTCTATATATATTATATATTCTATATATATTATATATATATTCTATATATATTATATATTTATTCTATATATTATATATATTTATTCTATATATATTATATATAGAATATATACATTATATATATATTATGTATATAGAATATATATACACTCTGAAATCAGACAGATGCCAGTCCACTGCTTACTAGTGATCTGGCAGAAAGCCTGGCACATGGTAGGAATATAACTTGCCTGCTCCCTTCTGTCACTAACATGGATTTTGTTATGCTTTGCTTTTAATTTGGGGCCCATCTATAGACCCCACTATGGAACATAATCTCCCTGAGAGCTGGGATTGTTTAGTTGTCTCCCTATCACTACACCCTAGAGGAGTATTTGGCTCATAATAGTTTCAATAAATATCGAATGACGTGCTAAGAGATTACATTCCCGGAGTGCTTTATAAAGGGATTCAAGAAGTATTTTTACAGAGTTATTGCGTAAGACAGAGAGTGACAGCAGATGAGTGTGGGATTCCTTTGAGGACTTAAAAATGTTCTAAAATTGATTATAGTAATGACTGCACAACTCTGTGAATATGCTAAAACCCGCTGAGTTGTGCACTAGTGAATTGTATGTTTTGTGAATTATATATCTCTATAAAGTCTTTTTTGTTTGTTTGTTTTTTGTTTTCTTTTTGTTTTTGGTTTTGTTTTGAGACAGGATCTTGCTCTGCCACCCAGGCTGGAGTGCAGTGGTGCAATCATAGCTTACTGCAGATTCGAACTCCTAGGCTAAAGTGATCCTCCTGCCTCAGCCTCCTGAGTAGCTGGGACTACAGCTGTGTGCCACCACACCAAGGCTAATCGTTTGTTGTTTTTTGTAGTTATTGGGTCTTGCCATATTGTCCAAGCTGGCCTATAAAGTTATTTTTTAAGGAAACTTTTTAACCTCCTTCAAACTGCATTTTCCTTAACACTAATATTTATACCGGAAATTGACACCAATGATTTGAATAAATTGTTAGCAGCTGATAACAAAATGAACTGGGAGAAAAGGATTAGGAATGAGAAGAAACATTATATCATATTCAAGAAAGACATGCCCCCACTATTCTTTTTTAATTAAGACACTCTTTTTCCCTCCTTGAATTTAGACTCTTCTCAAAACAAGCCTGATAAATATGACAAAAGTGGGTGAAACAGCGAATAACTCAGAATAGCAAGCTTTTCTTTTTCATACAGACTCATTCCATGCCATCCTGTAATATGCTGTGATGTGAGAAACTCTTGGTCTCCAACATAGCTTCTCAACTCATGAGTTTTCCAGATTGCCAGAAACTTTGGAATCCTGATTATCTGACCAACTCTTTCATACCAGAAATCACATACTTCGTATAAGGCACATACACTCTGCAGGCATATTTTTAAATAACTCATTCAGACTCTCAAAAAATATGTACTGTCTAGTACTCACCAGACATTGGGCTAAGTGCTGCAGACTGAAAGATAAAACTTGAGAATGAGAGTTAACATTTATTAAGCATGCCATGTGCTTCCTAGGTATTAACCTAGTTAATTATCCTAAAAACCATTTAAGGTAAAGACGCACGTCATCATCAACCCCATTTGAGAGATTAGAAAACTGAGACACAAAAAGGTCAAGTAACTTGCTTAAGGTCACACAGCTAGGAAGTGGAGGATCTAGCATTATGCCAAGGCAGCGTGGCTCAACAAAGTCTATCCTGAGAACCTCTCCTCTTACTGCCTCCCATATCAAGGATAGGACATGCCCAATCAGGGAGCAAACACTTAGTTGCAGTACATGATGAGTGTCCTATCTGTGGGATGAACAAGGTGCAGTAGGAAGAAATATAGAGCTCACATATTAACTAAATCTCAACATTTTAGAGCAGAGCAAAACAGCAGAGGCAATTTTCTCAACTCTATTTTCTTTAAGATAAGGAAAATGAGGCTCAGAAAAAGGCTACAACGTGTTCAATGTCTCACAGGTTAGTAGTTATTGAACTTGATCCCATGTTTCTTAAGTTCCCCATACGACTCTTGCATGCATTCATACATTTATTCAAAAATATTTGTGCCTGGTACTATGCTCTTTTCACTATATCCTACTGCATGTATTAATTAGAAATGCTAAAAAAAATTTAAGCAATATTAAAAAGCAGACATGATTTCATAGTTAATTATGCAAAGATTATACTGCCCAATCACAATTTTACAAATTCATTAAGTCACTCTTAAGAGGCACGGAAATGGGAAAAAGAGGAAAACAAGAGAGCAGAGAGCTAACAATTGCTTAGTTTTCTTACATTTGGAGGTAATTTGTCACCACTATTTCAGGTAGCCTTCCAAACAATCCCATTGGATGTTAGTGCTTGTCATTTTTTCTAATGACGCCACAGGCTCAAAATACTTAAAATTTTTGCACAGAGTTACAAGGCTGGTAAGTAGGAAAATAATTTACATTTGAGCCCTGCTTTTCCTGACTTTAAAGCTCATATTCTTTTCACTTCTATGCTGATTTCCAAGCTCAGTATAAGTGGGAGAGTCAAGTGTCTCTGAATAGAGTGGATTCTCTGATCGAAGCATTAATCATTTGGCAAATTACAGTTAGGTTCAAAGTTCCATAAAGACAGTACAGTGGAAAAAATGACCTTTCTTCCTCCCAGGTCTACCTATTCACAAATATAAAATGTCGTCTTCAAACTCTCTATTTTAGTTCTCTTTTTTTTCCTTAGACACACAGCTTTAAAACATCTTATTTAGCACAGCCAGCTGCCATGGAGACATGAAAGCAGATGACCTAGGCAAAAGATCTTGTCAAGTGATTTTAATGAAGGTTTCTTTCCTGAATGTCAGATGTAGGAGGTGAGTCAAAAATGGGCATTTACAAATGTTAAAGAAAGCCACAGACATCCTAAGGCACTTAGATTTTTCAATCTGCTCCTTCTTTGTCCATGTCAAAGGTTACCCTGAGAAAAGGCCCAATGACAGAAATTATCTTTCAGTGGCTCAAGACTTTTTGCATTTTCCTTATTTCCTTTCCAAAGAGTTTTCTTAAGTCAGTAGTCAGTGTATTTCTCCTTATATTATATACAAAGATAGTAAACATATATTCTCTTTTAAATTTTTGAAAAATAATGTTGTGATTAAAACTTGCAAAGAATTATTTATTTTAGTTTACTTCTGCTATTGTTTATCTCAAAGGTTCCTTAGCTGGCCTACACATTGGAATCACTGGGGAGCTTTAAAAAAATTTCACTTCCTGTGTCCTACTCCTATAAGATTGTAATTGAGATAGTCCAGGCACGGCCTCAGCTTCAGAATTTTTTAAAGAGCCTCAGGTGATTCTAATGTACAGGTAAGTTCAAGGACCCCATTAAATATGGGTCTCATCATTAATTAATTAACCCTCTCTAGGGAGAGGGTAATCGAGCCTTCTGTACCCATGCCAGACTTCTTTCATAGCTCCCCAAAGCTTAATGTAGGGAAACAGAGAGAGCCAATAACCCATTACGGAGCCGGCCTCCATTTGGTGTGGAGTACAAATGATTGATTGATCTTTCGAGACTGTGCTAAGAGAGGCAGTATGAACAATTACATCTTAGTACAGTGCATGGTAGGAAGGAAGAACTGATCCTTCAGCTTTGTGTTCCACAGAGCCTCAGAGTCAAAAGGGAACTCATGCAGGAGGCAAGAGGAACGGAGGTGGAGCATGAGCTGAGGTGCTGTTGAATTGTGCTGTGTGAAATTGGTAGGAATCCACACAGAACTGGTTACCACAACTGTGGTGTGGTTGAAATTAATAACCAAATGTCTTGAGACAAGCGAAGGTGAGAGGATCTTAAGTGGTTTGTTTAGAGGGATTCAGCGGTGGTGAGAAAGTTTGGCTGATCTAAGCAGTTTAGGTCAGTTTAGCCTTAGATTGGTGTGCAGTTGTAGTCATGTGTAGCGACTGTTAAAATGACAGTGCTCAGGAGCTGCTTGTCTTTTAGGCTTCCTGTCTCAAACCTAAGGCAGTGCCGACTACTTATGGCTGGTTTGTTATTCTCTGCCCTCTCTTTCATCATTCCAGCTGGCCAGGTGGGTATTTGGATTCAGGGACTTTCATGGGGCCTGACTTTTTCCTTTTCTCTGTAGACACCTTATGAATGTCCCTCATACTTGGATTGCATGTGTGAGCATAGTGTGTGGATGGACTAGCAGGAGTATGTGATTCCATGTCAGCCCTGATTCTAAGTCATCTACTCCATTCCAGCTTTGACCAGAGGACCCTCCACTGAAGGTAATATAGCACTTATTCAGCTATGTTCAGTAATATTTCTATTACTATTTGGTCCTTATGCAGAATCTTATGGGTGAAATGATCATTGGTTCACATGATTTGGAAATAGCTGGGTCACTGACCATAATAGGACTGAAATCTCACTCTCAAACTGTATTACAAACATGTAATAGCATCTACTATGTTTCCAGGGATGGTGCTGGATGCCAATGATTTAATAAAAACCAGAGTTCTTCTTCTTAATGAAATTAGAAAGTAAGAAAGGCATAAAAATAGATAATCAAAATTTGGAATTTGGTTGTTCTATTATAAGGGAGTATGAAGATTTGCAGAAACACAGAAAACAATTCAGTTTTCCTGGAAGAAACAAAGATGGTATCAAAGAGGCAACATTTGAACTGAGTCATAAAGGATGAGTTCTAATAACAGCTTTATTGTAAAACACTCTAGAAAACATAAAGTATTTCCAGATCCATCCTCTTAGCATGTAAGCATCTTAAAAGCAAAGACTGGTTTATCCTAGTCACCACTATATTTCCAAAGTATCTCTGTAATACTGAACCCATTATCATTCTTGATTCTCATAGCCTCCTATGCACTGGGGAGATGGCAGAAGGGAAGTATTCCAGAGAGATAAAATGAATGAACAAAGACAGAAAATTCATAACTCATGATCTCATGGAATTTTGACCTGTAGATATTCCAAGAAGAATCTCAGTAAACTCTGCCAGTGGCAATACTGGAAACACTAAGGAAAAAGACAACCGTCTGTCCTATATAACATCTCACAGTGTTGCATTTAGTACCTTAGTGAATTCATCAGGGCTCACAATCTGGTCCACATCTTTGTAGATTAATTTTTAAAAATGTTTATAGAAATCCAATCACTCAGGGCTGTAATTATCCTAGCCTGTGAGACTTGTAGAATGACAATTGATTAATTCGTAATGAGAAATTACCATTACAAAAACTATAGTATTAACTTTTCATGACCAGGCCATTCTACCTTTACCAATTTAGTAAATTACAGTTACAAATAATTGTCGTGGTGACCAGAACATTCGTATCTTCATCATAAGACTGTTTTCTCCCTGTGTGAGAGCAGAAATCATAACAAGCAGACAGTTTAGTAAGCATAGAATCAGATGTAAAAGAGTTAAAGAGTTGAATGCTTAATAGTCATCAATTAAGATAGTCTGATGGTTTTTCCTTTCCACTGGGACAGTTGTACCAGTGATATTGGAATATTCAACATACTTTGCCACCCTACCAATGGCCCCATATAAGGAGTTAGAGTAATCTAAGCCCATTAGCTAAGGCACTATCTCCTGGACAGTACTTCCTCTTTGTTTCCAATGTTCATTCAAACAAATTGCAATCACATTTTGCAAAACTGGAGGTCATTATATTCCTTCATGATGACTATGACAACACTGTTGAGAACCTACTATGGGCTAAACATCTGCATTATTTCATTTAACCACAATCATGTGCAATATTATTTGTGCAGAAGAGTAAATCGTTCTTAGATACTTTATAAATGACTTGCTCCAATAGAAACAGCATTAGATGGTAAAGTGAGGATTCTATCTAAGCCATTTGAAGTCCACTCAAGACTTCCACTAGACGTTCATGTCCAAAGCCATTCACTTGCATAGAAAAGATATGCATACCTGACCAGATCACTAAAAAACATTAGGAAGCTATGACTGAATGGGTCAAATAGTACATACTGCAGGAGTTCGGAGAAGAGTGACATCATTGTGGGACAAGGTGGGAAATAGGTAATATTTATTTGCGAAACATTTTCTGTCTTCAAGTGGTAGAACTTAAAAGGCAAATAAACATAAGACATATCAGCCACCCTTCCCTCTTCCAACAACCATAGCAGAACTCTTTTTGCCTTAAGCCCAGATATATCACCTCAGAATCTTTCGAAAGACAGCAATCCACAACCATTAACAGTCAGTCACATTTAGCATACAACATAGAATCTATATGCACCATTTCTGAGTTGGAGGCTGAATCTACAAAGCACTAAGGGGCTCAATGATTTGGTCTCTCTGGTAGAAAAATAATGATACATTAAATGAAGTCAGGTAAAACTTCTGTTTGATAAAATTTATGAGAACCCAATTTAAGCATTAACCTTTGTGTGTGTGTGTGTGTGTGTGTGTGTGTGTGTGTCTATCTAAATATACTATCCAGAAATAGTCAAGTAATTGCAAAATCATTACTTGATGGTCCTTGCAAACAACAGGAAGAGGTATCTTTTAAGACTCACCATACCTATAACTGATGCTCCACTCCTGAATAAAGCCTACATTATTTCCTAAAGAGGACCAACATCTATGGATAATATTGTTAGCAAATGAGATCTGCAAGGACCTATTTAGAATTCTTTTAAAAAACAGATCCATGCTTGAGTCAACCTCCATAAGAAAAAGTAGTTCCTGAGAAAAATGTGAAGGAGAAATTTTTGCTAAGTCATGTCTCTACCATATGATTAATCCCACAGAGAAAAAAGGAAGTCCAACAGAGGAACTGGGCCAGTTCATTCTACCCGCTGGATGCATAAACTCTGAACCTAGGGAAGAAGTAAGGTATCTGCCTCATTTAGTCCTTCCGTTTTGCGGTGTGAGCAACCCAATTGAGTCATAACCCTACTTGTTCATTCATTCAACATCCAACAAAAATGCATGGCTTTATCTATGCAGGTATTCATTCACACCTAGCAACTGGTAATTCATTTAGGAAGCATTTGCCAAGCACCTACACTTCAAGCATTCTGCTAACAACTAGGGATATGGAGAGTAGAAAACACAATTTCTACCCTTTGGGAGCTCATTGTTTGGTTAAGCAAATGACCAAAAAAAAAAAAAGATTGACAACTGAAAAAATGATTGAAGTATTGAAATATAGGGTGGAAAATCTGATGAAAAAAATTATGCAAAAGTAGAGCAGGGAACACAAATGAAAGAGCCCACAGCTCTTGCCAAAGGCATTCTGTGTACAGAACATTTTCAAGGTATCCAAGCTTCCCCACACTATGCAACAATTTATTCCCAGGTCTTGGGATATTGGAAGAAATGCCATATCCTCCAGTTCTATGTGAATTCTACCTTCTGCATCACATCCTTCCTACATTTGAGTCAATTTGATACTACTCCAGCCCACCACTGCTAGCTCTATTCTGCAATATTAAAAGACAAGACTGACAGGAAAAGAGGAATTTAAAAGCTCAAATTAAAAGAAGTGACAAGATTAGCATTGTTTATATGTATGACTTTGTATCTGGAAAACCCAAAAGAATCAACTGAAGTACCATTAAAGTTAGTAGAACAGTAAGAATGCTGAAGAGTTTCTGATGTACAAACAATAATCAGAAAATATTATGTAAAAATATAAGATAATCCCATTTAAAATATAGTAATAAATTAACACAAAGTATTAAAATTTATATTATAAAAGTTTTGATGTTATCAAATATTTAAGGCAGTGCCTTAAAGACATTCTTAATAATAAAAATGGGCTTCTATGAATTATAAGAACATTGTCCCATAGAACCCAAGGTAGAAAGGACCTGTCTCAAAGAGATATGTGGATGTGGTCTTTGTCTTTAAATAAGTAAATAAATAAATAACATTTTTAAAGGAATTATTTCACCTGGGCCCAGACAGGACCAAGATATTTCAAAATGAAAAGAGATCTTTGGAACCTCCTGTAGAAACACAACAAATCTGCTTTGCAACAAACCCAGGTCATTTCTTGTGGAATAGAAAGGATTATTCATTATTCAACAATAAATATCCAAAAGAGTATGCAAAGGAATATTTTCAAAGAATGTTGACTGCAACATTGTTAGTGATAACTAAATAACTCAAACAACCCAATTTTTTTCGTCAATAAGACAACAGTTAAATAAAATACAATACATAGATACAGTGGAATCCTATGTGGCTTTATACAACACAATTTTGACCTGCATGTTTTAACATGAAAAGAGTTCTATGATTATGTAAGTATCATTTTTTAAATTTTATTTTCAAATTTAACTTGTATGTTGAGTTGTCTGGGAAGTAGACTCTCCAATGACAGAGACATTGTCTTTTTTTTTCACTGTTATATTCCCAGCACTCAGAACAATATCTGAGACATAGTAGATGTACAGTAAGAATATCTTAATTGAATAAATTCATTTAAAATGCTTAATAATCGTTAGGCATAAAGCAAGTTCTTAATCAATGTTACCCATGATTGTTATTTTTCAGGGAAACCATGATTGTTGTTTGCAACTAGTGTTGCAAAACTGGTAAAGGAGTTACTACCCCATGAGCTATTACAACTGACAAGAGAAAGTTGCTTTCAAAACATGCTACTGAAATGTTTCAGGGCATGGGTTCAGGGAACTTCCTTACTTGAAAAGTTCTTTCCTGGAATATGGCTCTATTAAAAGACTGACCTACTCAGCTCCACAGCTGACATTACATTTCCTTTCTCTGTCCATTCTTGAGACTTTTTTTTGAGACAGTCAGGCCTCACTGACTTCCTGTTTCCTATCAATTTGTCACTGTTCCAATTTTCTTCCCCCATTGCCTCCTGCCCTTGCTGCCAGCTCTACAACAGAGAAAAATCACATTGTCTGCCCCTCTGGAACACTATCAGAGAACTGCCTGGGCTCAAATAAATTTCTCTGCAGTGTGTGTTTATTTCTTTATTTTTAGGTAAATTGTTGGCTTGAACCTGCCATTGTACTACAAGACATCATACATTACTGCATTTATTCCTTACAACAATCCTGAAAAGTGGGCAGTAAGGTTATTATTCCCTATTTCCAGATCCAGAAATCAAAGCCTAGAGAGTTCCAGGGAAGGGCAGGGCAGGAGTTGAATCCCAGCCCACCTGACTGCAAAGTTCATGCTTTAGATTAGTACCAGAGTTTATTCTATCATTTTAATTTCCATGCAAACTCTTCCTTGAGACTGATTACAATGCCCAACATTTCCTTTGTGGAGAGGGCAAGAGTGAGAAGAAACAGTACAAGAGGCAGTGAGTACAATTTGTCATATGTGACAAAGAAAAGAAAGACAATATCCTGGTTGAGACACACTTCTGAGGGAAGGGAATGCATGTCTAATTTTGCTTACTCAAGATATTAGAATCTTGACTGTCATTGAGTCAAATCCAGTCAGTCTAGGGGATAGTGAAAGATGCAGTTTCCTATATTGTTGATGGAAATGTAAACCAGTATAAGCCCTTTTGGAATGTAATTGTACAGAATGTGTTGAGAGCCTTATATTGTTCATACCTATTAACATAGTGATTCTAATCACTATAGCAAAAACTCGAAAATATGGGGAACATTTTTATTGTCTATTCACTTGTCCATTGTTGGCTGAGCATCTTTTATTGAGGCAGATGTATTCTACAGTACCAGGGAAGCAAAGCTGAGCAAGAGAGACAAGGATCCTGTCCTCATGAAAATTAATTTATACGGAGAGTGATAGATAAGAAATGCATAGTTAAATGCATAATAATGTCAACTACTGATAGATGCTAGGAAGAAAATAAGAGTAAAAAGAGAATGAAACGGGAGCCCTGGGTAGGCCCCCCGAAGGAGGTGACATTTGACAAAGAAATGAATGACATAAGGAAGCAAACTATGTATTATGTAGAGGCAGATGGTTTCAGCTGAAGAGACTGTAAGTGCAAAGCCCGAGAGGTAGGAGCCAAGTTTGAGGTGTTTGAGGGACAGTCAGAAAATAGTGTGGCAGGGAAGCGGTGATCAGAGCAGAGGTGAGTTTGTTCATTTATTTGTAGTAGAGTAAAAATAGAAGCTAGCTAAATGTTCAAAAGTCAAGGCCTGGATAAGTAAATTGTCATGTGTTGAAGAGGGCAGAGCAAGAAGGCCAAATAGAAGCCTACGTCATTCATTCCCCCAACAGGAAGACCAAATTTTAACAACTAACTACAGACAAAAAAGCACCATCAAAAGAACCAAAAATCAGGTGAGCAATCACAGAGTACCCAGTTTGTAACTTCATTTCACTGAAAGAGGCACTGAAGTGGGTAGAAGACAGTCTTGAATTATGGACACCACCCCTCCCTCATGCCCAGGCAGTGGCCATGAGGCACAGAGAGTGTCTGCATTTGCAGGAGGGAGAGCGAAATGACTGGGAGACATTACACTGAACTCAGAGGTGCCCTATCACAAAGGAGGACAAAGCCATGCTGAATGCAGCCAGTGCCCATGCATGGAAGGAGCATTTGGATCAGACCTAGCCAGAGGGGAATCATCCATCCCAGCAGTAGGAACTTGAGTTTCATGGCAGGCCTCACCACCATGGGCCAAAGTGCCATGGGGTCCTAAGTAAACTCGAAAGGCAGTCTAGGACACAGGACTGCAATTCTTAGGCAACTCCTAGTGCAGGCATTTAGAGCGAGGAGTCTAGGGTAGCATGTGACTTACAGAGACATCCAACAGGGCTGCTAAGGGAGTGATTGCACCACCCCTGCCCCAATCCCAGCAGCACAGCTGGCAACAACCAAAGTGACTCCTTTCTTCTGCTTGAGGACAGGAGAGCAAAGAGTAAAGAGAACATTGTCTTGCATCTTGGATGCCAGCTCAGCCACAGGATAGGGCACCAGGCAGAGGACCCTATTCCAGGCCCTAGCTCTTGGATGAGATTTCTAGACATATCATGGGCCAAAAGGGAATCCTCTGCCTTGAAGGGAAGGACCCAGTCCTGGCAAGATTCATCAGCTGACAACTAAAGAGCCTTTGGACCCTGAATAACCAACAGCGATATCCCAGGGATATCCCAGGGAGTACACCATGTACCTCGGGCTCTGAGATGTGCTGGCGTCAGGTGTGACCCAGCACATTCACAGCTGTGATGCATACAGTGAAAGACTTCTGTTTGAGCAAGGCAGAAGAAAAAGTAAAGGAGACTTTGTCTTGCACCTTAGGTACCAGCTTAGCCACAGTGTGATAGAGCACCAAGTAGGCTCCTGGAGTCCCTGATTCCAGGCCTAGGCTCTTGGACAGTATTTCTGGACCTTCCCTGGGCCACAGGGGAGCCCACTGCCCTGAAAGGGCAGAATTTACCACAAGCTGACCATAGAGCCCTGGGGCTTTAAGAGAACATTGGCAGTGGCCTGACGGAACTCGCTGGGGGCCAATGGTGGTGGTGGTGGTGGTGGTGGTGGTGGTGGTGGTCGTGGTCACAGGAAGAGGCTCCTCTCCCTGTGAAAGGGGAGGGAAGATTGGGAAGAACTGTCTGGTGGCTTGAGTTCCAGCTTAGCCACAGAATAATAGTACGTGGGATAAGTTTCTAAGATTTTTCGCTCCAATCCCTGGCTTCTAGACAGCATCTCTGGACATGCCCAGGGCCTAGGGGAACTCAACACTATGAAGGGACACAAACCTGGCTGGCTTCACCACCTGCTGATTGTAGAGCACTAGGCACTTGAGTGAATATAGGTGGTAGCCAGGTAGTGCTTACAGTGAGCTTTGGGTGAGACCCAATGCTGTGCAGGCTTCAGGTAGAAACAGCTCAGTCCCAGTGGTGGTGGCCATAGGGGTGCTTGTGTCACCCTAACCCCCATTCCAGATGGCTCAGCACAGAGAGAGAGACTCTTTGTTTGGGAAAAAGTAAGGAAAAAGAAGAGTCTCTGCCTGGTAATCCAGAGACTTCTTCTGGATCTTATCCAAGACAATCAAGGCTGCACCTCTATGAGTCTCCAAGAACCACAGCATTGTTGGGCTGGGGGCCCAAGTCCCTTTGAACACCTGGAGAGCCTTCCAAAGAAGGACAGGCACAAACAAGCCCAAACTGTGAAGATTATGGTAAACGCCAAACTCTTCAATGTGCAGACACTGATGAACATTTACAAGCATCAGGGCCATCCAGGATAACACGACCTCACCAAATGAACTAAGTAAGGCATAAGGAAGCAATCCTGGAGAAACAGAGACATGTGACCTTTCAGATAGAGAATTCAAAATAGCTGTTTTGAGAAAATTCAAAGAAATTCAAGACAGCACAGAGAGCACAGAATAGTAGTACCAGCTACTCAGGAGGCTAAGGTGGGAGGATCACCTGAGACTTGGAGGTCAAGGCTGCCATGAGCCATGATCATGCCACTGCACCACAGCCTGGGTGATGGAGTGAGACTCTGTCTCTCAAAAATGAATAAAATTTTTTTTAATTTGAAAAATAAAGAAAATAAAGCAGAAATTCTACAGTTGAAAAACAAAAAGCATATACTTAAGAATGCATCAAAATTAGTGAGCTTAAAGATAGGCCATTTGAACATACAGTCAGAAGAGACAAAAGAAAAAATTTTAGAAAATGAAGCACTTGTACAAGATTTAGAAAATAGCCTCAAAAAGGCACATCTAAGGTTTATTGGTCATAAGGTGGTAACGAAAGAGATAGGAGCAGAAAGTTTATTCAAAGGAATAATATCAGAGAACTACCCAAACCTAGAGAAAGATATGAGCATTCAGGTACAGGAAGGTTGTAAACCACCAGACAAATCTAACCCAAAGAAGACTATTTCAAGGCATTTAAAAGTGAAACTCCCAACGATAAAGGGTAAAGAAATAGTTCTAAAAACAGCAGTAAAAACAAACAAATAACCTACAATTAAGCTCCAGTACATTTGGCAGAAAACTTATTGGTGAAAACCTTACAGACAAGGAGAGAGTGGCATTACATATTTAAAGTGCTGAAGAAAAAAAGCTTTTACCCTAGAATAGTGAGTGTATCTGGTGAAAATATCCTTCAGGCATGAAGGGGAAACGAAGATTTTCACAGAAACAAAAGCCAAAGGATTTCATCAACACCATACCTGTCCTACAAAAAATTCTAAAGGGAGTTCTTTAATCTGAAAGAAAAAGTCATTAATGAGCAATAAGAAATCATCTGAAGGTACAAAACACACTGGTAATAGCACACAGAAAAACACAGACTGCTATAACATTGTAATTGTGCCATGTAAACTACTCTCAAATAGAAAGACTAATTGATGAACAAATACATAATAAAAACCACAACAACTTTGCAAGACATAGGCAATACAATAAGATTCAAAAAACAACAGAAAAGTTAAAAACTGGATGGATGAAGTTAAAGTATAGAGGGATTTTTCCTCTGTATTTTAATTTCAGTAGGTTTTGAGGGAATTCATGGTGTTTGGTTACATGGATAAGTTCTTTAGTGGTGATTTCTGAGACTTTGGTGCATTCATCACCCGAGCAGTGTACACTGTGGTGTTTTATCCCTCAACCCCCTCCTACCCTTTCCTCCAAGTCCCCAAAGTACATTGTATCATTCTTATGCCTTTGAGTCCTCATAGTTTAGCCCCCACTTCTAAGTGAGAATACACAATGTTCAGTTTTCCATTCCTCAGTTACTTCATTTAGAATAATGGTCTCCAATTCCATCCAGGTTGCTGTGAATGCTGTTATTTTGTTCCTTGGTATTTCATGATATAGATATTCCACATTTTCTTTACCCACTCATTGATTGATGGGCATTTGGGCTGGTTTCATATTTTTGCAATTATGAATTGTGCTGCTATAAACATGTGTGTGTAGGTATCTTTTTTGCATAAGACTTCTTTTCCTCTGAGTAGATAGTCACAAGTGGGATTGCTGGATCAAATGGTAGATCTACTTTTAGTCCTTTAAAGAATGTCCACACTGTTTTCCATAGTGGTTGTACTAGTCTACATTCTCACCAGCAGTGTAAAACTGTTCTGTTTCCACCACATTCTTGCCAACATCTATTTTTTTTTATTTTTTGATTATGGCCATTCTTGCCAGAGTAAAGTGGTATTGCATTGTGGTTTTGATTTGCATTTCCCTGATTATTAGGGATGTTGAGTATTTTTCATATGTTTATTGTCCATTTGTATAGCTTTTTTTTGATAATTGTCTATTCATGTCTTAGCCTAATTTTTGGTGGGATTGTTTGATTTTTCTGGCTGATGTGTTTGAGTTCTTTGTAGATTCTGGATATTAGTCCTTTGTCAGATGTATAGATTGCAAAGATTTTCTCCCACTCTGTGAGTTGTCTGTTTACTCTGCTGATTATTTCTGTTGCTGTGCAGAAGTTAGTTTAATTAAGTCCAATCTATTTATCTTTGTTTGTGTTGCATTTGCTTTGGGATACTTGGTATGAAATCTTTACCTAAGCCAATGTCTAGAAGGGTTTTTCCAATGTTATCTTCTAGAATTTTTGTGGTTTCAAGTCTTCAATTTAATTATTTGATCCTTCTTGAGTTGATTTCTGTATTAGAAGAGAGAGGAGGATCCAGTTTCATTATTCTACACATGGGTTGTCAATTATTTCCGCACCATTTGTTGAATAGAGTATCCTTTCCCCACTTTATGTTTTTGTATATTTTGTCAAAGATCAGTTGGCTGTAGGTATTTTGCTTTATTTATGGGTTCTCTATTCTGTTTCACTGATCTATGTACCTATTTTTATACCAGTCCCATGCTGTTTTGGTGACTATGGCCTTATAGTATAGTTTGAAGTCAGGTAATGTAATGCCCCCAGATACGTTCTTTTTGCTTACGCTTGTTTTGGCTATGTGGGCTCTTTTTTTAGTTCCATATTAATTTTAGGATAGTTTTTTTTCTTGTTCTGTGAAAAATAATGGTGGTATTTTGATGGAAATTGCATTGAATTTGTAGATTGCTTTTGGCAGTATGGTCATTTTCAAAATATTGATTCTACCCATCCATGAGCATGGGATGTGTTTCCATTTGTTTGTATCATTTATGATTTCTTTCATCAGTGTTTTGTAATTTTCCTTGTAGAGGTCTTTCACCTCCTTGGTTAAGTACATTCTAAGTTGTGGGGTTTTTTTGTTGTTGTTGGGGGGCAGCTGTTGTAAAAGGGGTTGAGTTCTTGATTCGATTCTCAGCTTGGTCGCTGTTGGTGTATAGCAGGGCTACTGATTTTTGTACCTTATTTTTCAACCTAAAACTTTGCTGAATTCATTTACCAGTTCTAGGAGCTTTTTGGATGAATCTTTAGGGTTTTCTAGGTATACGATCATATCATCAGCAAACAGCAGTTTGACTTCCTCTTTACTGATTTGGATGCCCTTTATTTCTTTCTTTTGTCTGAATGATTGCTCTAGCTAGGACTTCCAGTACTATGTTGAGTAGAAGTGGTGAAAATGGGCATTCTTATTTTGTTCCATTTCTCAGGGACAGTGCTTTCAACTTTTCCCCATTCAGTATTATGTTGGCTGTGAGTTTGTCGTAGATGGCTTTTATTACCTTAAAGTATGTCCCTCCAGTGCAAATTTTTGCTGAGGGTTTTAATCATGAAATGATGCTGGATTTCATTAAATGCTTTTTCTGCATCTATTAAGATGATCATGTGATTTTTGTTTTTAACTCTGTTTATGTGGTGTATCACCTTTATTGACTCATGTATGTTAAACCATCCCTGCATCCCTGGTATGAAACCTACTTGATCATGGTGGATTATCTTTCAGATATGCTGTTGGATTTGGTTAGCTAGTATTTTGTTCAGGATTTTTGCATCTATGTTCATCAGAGATATTGTAGTCTTCTTTTTTTGTTATGTCCTTTCCTAGTTTTGGTGTTAGGGTGACACCAGCTTCACAGAATAATTTAGGGAAGATTTTCTCTTTCTCTATCTTTTGGAATAGTGTCAGTAGGATTGGTACCAATTCTTATTTGAATATCTGATATAATTCAGCTGTGAATCCATCTGGTCTTGGACTTTTTTTGTTGGCAAATTTTTTATTACTATTTTAATCTCACTGTTGTTACTGGTCTATTCAGAGTTTCCATTTTCTCCTGGTTTAATCTAGGAGGGTTGTATATTTCCAGGAATTTATCCAACTCCTCTAGGTTTTCTAGTTTTTGTGCATAAAGATGTTCCCAGTAACCTTGAATGATCTTTTGTATTTTTGTGGTACCAATTGTAATATCTCTCATTTCATTTTTATTTGCACTTACTAGGATATTCTCTCTTCTTGGTTAATCTCACTAATAGTCTATCAATTTTATTTATCTTTTCAAAGAAACAGTTTTTTGTTTTATTTATCTTTTCTATTTTTTGTTTCAGTTTCATTTAATTCTGTTCTGATCTTGGTTATTTCTTTCTTCTGCTGAGTTTGGGTTTGATTTGTTCTTGTTTCTGTAGTTCCTTGAGGTGTGATCTTAGATTGTCTATTTGTACTCTTTCAGACTGTTTCATATAGGCATTTAATGCTATGAATATTCCTCTTAGCACTGCTTTTGCTGTATCCCACAGGTTTTGATAGGTTTTGTTACTATTGTCATTCAGTTCAAACAATTTTTTAATTTCCATCTTGATTTCATTGTTGACCCAATGATCATTCAGAGCAGCTAATTTAATTTCCATGTGTTTGCACGGTTTTGAGGATTCCTTTTGGAGTTGGTTTCCAATTTTATTCCACTGTGGTATGAGACAGCACATGACATAATTTTGATTTTCTTAAATTTATTGAGACTTGTTTTTGTGGCCTATCATATGGTCTATCTTGGAGGATGTTCATGTGCACATGAATAGAATGTATATTCTGCAGTTGTTGGGTAGAATGTTCTATAAATATCTGTTAAGTCCATTAGTGGTAGGGTATAGTTTAAGTCCATGGCTTCTTTGTTGAATTTCTGTCTTGATAACCTGCCCAGTGCTGTCAGTGGAGTATTGAAGTCACTCACTATTATTGTATTGCTGTCTATCTCATTTCTTAGGTCTACTAGTAATTGTTTCATAAATTTGGGACCTCCAGTGTTAGCTGCATATGCATTGTGATATTTCCCTTTGGACTAATCTTTTAATCATTATATAATGTCCCTCTTTGTGCTTTTTAACTGTTGCTGCTTTGAAGTCTGTTTTGTCTCATATAAGAACAACTACTCCTGCTTGCTTTTGGTGCCCATTTGCATAGAATATCTTTTTCCACTCATTTACCTTAAGTTTATGTGAGTCCTTATGTGTCAGATGAGTCTCTTGAAGACAGCAGATACTTGAATAGTGAATTCTTATTCATTCTGCCATTCTGTATCTTTTAAATTAAGCTTTTAAGCCATTAACATTCAACATTAGTATTGTGATGTGAGGTGCTATTCTCCGCATCATGCTATTTGTTGCCTGAATACCTTGGTTTTTTTATTGTGTTATTGTGTTATAGGTCCTGTGTGATTTATAGTTTAAAGAGTTCTATTTTGGTGGATTTTGAGGATTTGCTCCAAGACTCAAAGATCTCTTTAGAGTTTTTGTAGTCCTGGCTTGGTAGTAGCAAATTCTCTCAGCATTATTTGTCTGTAAAATATTATATGTTTCCTTCATTTAAGAAGCTTAGTTTTGCTGTGTTAAAGCAAATTAAATATGGCCTGAGAAAGACTACATACTTATATATTTAAGTCCTTGTGGATGGACTGTAACCTAGCTTAACAGACAAAATTGAAAACCTAACTTAATAGTATGCACCTGTAACAATAGCTGAGTGCTGGCCAATCCCAGAGGCCATACTTCAACCACTCATAGACTGCTAAATGTTCAAACTGCATTCAAATAAGCCAAACGCCAAGCTGTAACCAATCTCACTGTTTCTGTACCTCACTTCTGATTCCTGTACATCAGTTTAACTTTTTTGGCTATAATTTTTTTCTGACAATGAGGCACCCCTGGAGTCTCTGTGAATCAGCTGTGATTCTGGGGGCTGTCCAATTCACAAATTGTTCATTGCTCAATTAAACTTATTTAAATTTAACTCAGCTGAAGTCTTTATCAGCTGGACACAAAATTCTTGGCTGATAATTTTTTTGTTTAAGGATGCTAAAGATAGGACCCCAATCCCTTCTAGATTGTAGGGTTTCTGTTGAGAGATCTGCTGCTAATCTGATAGATTTTCCTTTACAGGTCATCTGATGCTTTTGCCTCACAGCTCTTAAGATTCTTTCCTTCATCTTGACTTCAGATAACCTGATGACTACGTGCCCAGGCAATGATCTTTTTGTGATCAATATCCCAGGTGTTCTTTGAGCTGCTTGTATTTGGATGCATAGATATCTAACAAGGCCAGGGAAGTTTTCTCACTTATTCTCTCAGATATGTTTTCCGAACTTATAGCTATCTTCTTCTTCAGGAACACCAGTTATTCCTAGGTTTGGATGTGTAACACAATCCCAAATTTTTTGGACATTTTGTTCATTTTTTTAATTCTTTTTTTTTTTTTTGGACAGAGTCTCACTCTGTCACGCAGGCTGGAGTGCAGTGGCATGATCTCAGCTCACTGCAAGCTCCACCTCCCAGGTTCATGCCATTCTCCTGCCTCAGCCTCTGGAGTAGCTGGGACTACAGGCGCCTGCCACCACGCCTGGCTAATTTTTTGTATTTTTTAGTAGAGACAGGGTTTCACCATGTTAGCCAGGATGGTCTCAATCTCCTGACCTTGTGATCTGCCCACCGCAGCCTCCCAAAGTGCTGGGATTACAGGCGTGAGCCACCGCGCCTGGCCTATTCTTTTTTCTTTGTCTTTGTCAGATTAGGTTAACTTGAAAGCCTTGTCTTTGAGCTCTAAAGCTCTTTCTCTACTTGTCTGATTCTATTTTTGAGACTTTCCAGTGTATTCTGCATTTCTCTAAGTGTGTCCTTTATTTCTAGAGGTTGTGATTTTTTTTAATTTATGCTGTCTATTTCTCTGGAGACATTTTCACCCAAATCCTGTAATTTTTTTCTTACTTCTTTAAGTTGATATTCACTTTTCTCTGGTGCCTCCTTAAGTAGCTTAATAATTGACCTTCTGAATTCCTTTTCTAGCAACTCGGAGATTTCTTCTTGGTTTGGATCCATTGTTGGTGAGCTAGTGTGAGTTTTGGGGGTGTTAAAGAACCTGGTTTTGTCATGTTACCAGAATTGTTTTTCTAGTTCTTTCTCAATTGGGTAGACTTTGTCAGAGGTAAGATCTAGGACTCAAGGGCTGCTGTTCAGATTCTTTTGTCTCATAGGCTGCTCCCTTGATGTGGTGCTCTTCCCCTTCCCCTGGGGATGGGGCTTCCTGAGAACTGAACTGCAGTGATTGTTATTTATTTTCTGGGTCTAGCCACCCAGTGGAGCTACTGGGCTCTGGGCTGGTACGGGGGAGTGTCTGCAAAGAGTCCTGTGATGTGACCCATCTTCAGATCTCTTAGCTGTGGATACCAGCACCTGCTCCAGTGGAGGCAGCAGGAAAATGAAGTGGACTCTGTGGAGGTCCTTAGTTGTATTTTTGTTTAGTGTGCTAGTTTTGTGCTGGTTTGCCTCCAGTCTGGAGGTGGTACTTTTAATAGACCATCAGCTGTGATAATACAGGGAGGATACAAGTTTGTCCTAGTGTCACCTGGATAAGTATTTGAGTTTCTCAGATGGTTAATGGGGCCATAGAGCTCCCAAGAAACTATGTCCTTTGTCTTCAGCTACCAGGGCAGGTAGAGAAAGACCATCAGTGGGGGCAAGGTTAGGCATGTCTGAGCTCAGACTCTGCTTTGGTGGGGCTTACTGCAGCTGCTATAGGGAATGGGGGTGTGGTTCTCAGGCCAGTGAATTTATGTTCCCACCAGGATTACGGCTGCTTCTGCTGCATCATACAGGCTTCCAGGGACGTGTGGGAAATCTGGCAGCGACAGGCCTCATCCAACTCCTACGCAGCCCAAAAGACCAGTCTCACTCCCATCATGTCCCCCAATAGCACCAAGTTTCTTTCCAGGCAGCTGGTGAGCAGGGCTAAAAACTTGCCCCAGGCTACGAGCTTCCCACTGAGAAAGCAAGCAGGGCTTTCAGGTTTCCTACTTCCCTGCCTACTGTAGCTTCTGTGCTTGAACCTGTATTCCCTGTTTGTTTTCTCCCTCCCTTGACTATGTCCAGGAAACTTTGCATTTGGTCAAAATTGTTACAAAGTTCAGCTGGAAGTTTCCTTCGCCCTGTGGTCTTTCTCCAATTTCACTGGCAGCCCTCCCCAAGGACCCCTGTGAGACAAAATCAGAAATGGCTTCCATGGAGACTGAGAGTGCCCATAGGGCTCTTCTCACTGCTTCCTCTACTCGTATATTTCACTAAGCTCTCTAAATTTTTTTCAGCTCTGGTTAAGGTCAAATTTTCTCCTGTTATCTGGATCTTCAGGTTCCCCAGTGAGGATGTGTGTTCGGGGGTGGACATTCTCTCTCTCACACTTGGCACTCTCAGTTTTTCGGCAGTCTCACAGAGCCTGCAGTGGCAAGCCACTTCCTTCAAAGGGTCTGTGAATTCTCTTGGCTTTCCTGGTATGTTGCTGTGGTAGTTCTTAGAGCAAAAGTTCACAACGTGAGTCTCCACATGCTGCTCTGTCAATCTGAGTGGGAACTACAAATTAGTCCTGCCTCCTACCCACCATTTTTTCTCAACTACCAAAGTATAGAGTTTTATTTAGTTTTCCTTTTTTATGTTTGTCTTATTTTGCAATCAGTGTTATTGTCATCTGTTTAAAATAATGGGTTGTAAGATAATATTTGCAATCTTCATAGTAATCTCAAATAAAAAAATGTACAATGGATACACAAAACATTAAAAAGTAAGAAATTAAATCATGCCACCAGAGAAAATCCCCATCACTAAAAGGAAGATAGGAAGGAAGAAAACAATAAAGACCACAAAACAACCAGAAAAAAGGTAACAAAATAGCAAGAGTAAGTCCTTATTTAGCAATAATAACATTGGATGTAAATGGACTAAATTCTCTAATTAAAAGAAATAGAGTGGCTGAATGGATTAAAAAGCAAGACCCAAAGATCCATTGCCTACAATTCACTTCACCTAAAAAGATACAAATAGACAGAAAATACAACGATGGAAAGTGATATTCCATGCCAATGGAAACAAAGAATGTATCAGACAAAATCAATTTCACCACAAAAACTCTAAGAAGAGTCAAAGAAGATCATTATGTAATGATAGAGGAGTCAATTCAGCAAGAGGATATAACAATTGTAAATATATATGCACCCAATGCTGGGGCACCCAGATATGTAAAGCAAATATTCTTAGAGCTAAAGAGAGAGAGAGAGAGACCCCAATACAATAAAAGCTGGAGATGTCAACACCCCATTTACAGCACTGGACAGATCTTCCAAACAGAAAATGAACAGAGAAACAATGAACTTAATCTACACTATAGACTAAATGAACCTAATAGATATAGGCAGAACATTTCATCCAACAGCTGAAGAATACACATTCACCTCAGCACATAGGTTATTCCCAAGGATAAACCATAGGTTAAGTCACAAAGCAAGTCTTAAAACATTCCAAAAAATTGAAATAATATCAAGCATCTTCTCTGACCAAAATAGACTAAAACTTGTGATCAATGACAATAGGAAACTTGGAAACTATACCCATGGAAAATAAACAAAATGCCCCTGAATGACTAGTGGGCCAATGAAGAAATTGAGAAGAAAATTTAAAATGTCTAGAAAAAAAATAATGCAAACACAACATATCCAAACCTATGGGATATAGTAAAAGTGGCACTAAGAGGGAAATTTATAGCAAAAGTGCCTACATCAAATAATAAAAATATCAGATAAATAGCCTAATGATGCATCTTAAAGGAATACAAAAGCATGAGCAAACCAAACTTAAAATTAGTAGACAAAAAAGAATAAAGATCAGAGAGGAGATAAATGAAATTGAACCCAAGAAAATAACACAAAATATCAACAAAACAGAAAGTTAGTTTCTGGAAAAGATACACACACAAAAAAAAAAAAACCCAAAAAACTGTGTGTAGAAGGAGTATATCTCAACATAGTAAAAGCTATATATGACAGACCAAAGCTAGTATTATACTAAATGGGTAAAAACTGAAAGCCTTCCCTCTAAGATCAGGATATGACAGGAATGCCCACTTCTACCACTGTTATAAACAGAGTACTGGAAGTCCCAACTGGAACAACCAGACAAGAGAAAGGAATGGAAGGCATACAAATTGGAAAGGAAGAAGTCAAAATATTCTTGTTTGCAGACAATATGATCTTATATTTGAAAAAAACCTAAAGACTCTACCAAGGGGGAGGAGCCAAGATGGCCAAATAGGAACAGCTCCGGTCTACAGCTCCCAGTGCGAGCGACGCAGAAGACGGGTGATTTCTGCATTTCCATCTGAGGTACCGTGTTCATCTCACTAGGGAGTGCCAGACAGTGGGCGCAGGTCAGTGGGTGAGTGCACCGTGCACCAGCCGAAGCAGGGGCGAGGCATTGCCTCACTCGGGAAGCGCAAGGGGTCAGGGAGTTCCCTTTCCAGGGGTGACAGACGGCACCTGGAAAATCGGGCCATGCCCACCCGAATACTGTGCTTTTCCGACGGGCTTAGGAAACGGTGCCCCAGGAGAGTATAGCCCGCACCTGGCTCAGAGGGTCCTACGCCCACGGAGTCTCGCTGATTACTAGCAAAGCAGTCTGAGATCAAACAGTAAGTCAGCAGCGAGGCTGGGGGAGGGGCGCCCACCATTGCCCAGGCTCGCTTAGGTAAACAAAGCAGCCTGGAAGCTTGAACTGGGTGGAGCCCACCACAGCTCAAGGAGGCCTGCCTGCCTCTGTAGGCTCCACCTCTGGGGGCAGGGCACAGACAAACAAAAAGACAGCAGTAACCTCTGCAGACTTAAATGTCCCTGTCTGACAGCTTTGAAGAGAGCAGTGGTTCTCCCAGCACGCAACTGGAGATCTGAGAATGGGCTGACTGCCTCCTCAAGTGGGTCCCTGACCCCTGACCCCCGAGCAGCCTAACTGGGAGGCACCCCCCCCAGCGGGGGCAGACTGACACCTCACACGGCCAGCCAGGTACTCCAACAGACCTGCAGCTGAGGGTCCTGTCTGTTAGAAGGAAAACTAACAGGAAGGACATCCACACCAAAAACCCATCTGTACATCACCATCATCAAAGACCAAAAGTAGATAAAACCACAAAGATGGGGAAAAAACAGAGCAGAAAAACTGGAAACTCTAAAAACCAGAGTACCTCTCCTCCTCCAAAGGAAAGCAGTTCCTCACCAGCAACGGAACAAAGCTGGACGGAGAATGACTTTGACGAGCTGAGAGAAGAAGGCTTCAGACGATCAAATTACTCCGAGCTACGGGAGGATATTCAAACCAAAGGCAAAGAAGTGAAAACTTTGAAAAAAATTTAGAAGACTGTATAACTAGAATAACCAATACAGAGAAGTGCTTAAAGGAGCAGATGGAGCTGAAAACCAAGGCTCGAGAACTACGTGAAGAATGCAGAAGCCTCAGGAGCCGATGCGATCAAATGGAAGAAAGGGTATCAGCCCTGGAAGATGAAATGAATGAAATGAAGCGAGAAGGGAAGTTTAGAGAAAAAAGAATAAAAAGAAACAAGCAAAGCCTCCAAGAAATGTGGGACTATGTGAAAAGACCAAATCTATGTCTGATTGGTGTACCTGAAAGTGACGGGGAGAATGGAAACAAGTTGGAAAACACTCTGCAGGATATTATCCAGGAGAACTTCCCCAATCTAGCAAGGCAGGCCAACACTCAGATTCAGGAAATACAGAGAACGCCACAAAGATACTCCTCGAGAAGAGCAACTCCAAGACACATAATTGTCAGATTCACCAAAGTTGAAATGAAGGAAAAAATGTTAAGGGCAGCCAGAGAGAAAGGTCGGGTTACCATCAAAGGGAAGCCCATCAGACTAACAGCGGATCTCTTGGCAGAAACCCTACAAGCCAAAAGAGAGTGGGGGCCAATATTCAACATTCTTAAAGAAAAGAATTTTCAACCCAGAATTTCATATCCTGCCAAACTAAGCTTCATAAGTGAAGGAGAAATAAAATACTTTACAGACAAGCAAATGCTGAGAGATTTTGTCACCACCAGGCCTGCCCTAAAAGAGCTCCTGAAGGAAGCACTAAACATGGAAAGGCACAACTGGTACCAGCCACTGCAAAATCATACCGAAATGTAAAGACCATTGAGACTAGCAAGAGACTGCATCAACTAACGAGCAAAATAACCAGCTAACATCATAATGACAGGATCAGATTCACACATAACAATATTAACTTTAAATGTCAATGGACTAAATGCTCCAATTAAAAGACACAGACTGGCAAATTGGATAAAGACTCAAGACCCATCAGTGTGCTGTATTCAGGAAACCCATCTCACGTGCAGAGACACACATAGGCTCAAAATAAAAGGATGGAGGAAGATCTACCAAGCAAATGGAAAACAAAAAAAGGCAGGAGTTGCAATCCTAGTCTCTGATAAAACAGACTTTAAACCAACAAAGGTCAAAAGAGACGAAGAAGGCCATTACATAATGGTAAAGGGATTAATTCAACAAGAAGCGCTAACCATCCTAAATATATATGCACCCAATACAGGAGCACCCAGATTCATAAAGCAAGTCCTGAGTGACCTACAAAGAGACTTAGACTCCCACACATTAATAATGGGAGACTTTAACACCCC
Organism: Pongo pygmaeus; assembly: GCF_028885625.2. NCBI lineage: Eukaryota > Metazoa > Chordata > Mammalia > Primates > Hominidae > Pongo > Pongo pygmaeus. The sequence continues at coordinate 142,261,173 of NC_072380.2, forward strand.
ACTCTCAACATTAGACAGATCAACAAGACAGAAAGTCAACAAGGATACCCAGGAATTGAACTCAGCTCTGCACCAAGCGGACCTAATAGACATCTACAGAACTCTCCACCCCAAATCAACAGAATATATATTTTTTTCAGCACCACACCGCACCTATTCCAAAATTGACCACATACTTGGAAGTAAAGCTCTCCTCAATAAATGTAAAAGAACAGAAATTATAACAAACTATCTCTCAGATCACAGTGCAATCAAGCTAGAACTCAGGATTAAGAATCTCACTCAAAACCGCTCAACTATGTGGAAACTGAACAACCTGCTCCTGAATGACTACTGGGTACATAACAAAATGAAGGCAGAAATAAAGATGTTCTTTGAAACCAACGAGAACCAAGACACAACATACCAGAATCTCTGGGATGCATTCAAAGCAGTGTGTAGAGGGAAATTTATAGCACTAAATGCCCACAAGAGAAAGCAGGAAAGATCCAAAATTGACACCCTAACATCACAATTAAAAGAACTAGAAAAGCAAGAGCAAACACATTCAAAAGCTAGCAGAAGGCAAGAAATAACTAAAATCAGAGCAGAACTGAAGGAAATAGAGACACAAAAAACCCTTCAAAAAATAAATGAATCCAGGAGCTGGTTTTTTGAAAGGAACAACAAAATTGATAGACCGCTAGCAAGATTAATAAAGAAAAAAAGAGAGAAGAATCAAATAGATGCAATAAAAAATGATAAAGGGGATATCACCACCGATCCCACAGAAATACAAACTACCATCAGAGAATATTACAAACACCTCTATGCAAATAAACTAGAAAATCTAGAAGAAATGGATAAATTCCTCAACACATTCACCCTCCCAAGACTAAACCAGGAGGAAGTTGAATCTCTGAATACACCAATAACAGGAGCTGAAATTGTGGCAATAATCAATAGCTTACCAACCAAAAAAAGTCCAGGACCAGATGGGTTCACAGCCGAATTCTACCAGAGGTACAAGGAGGAGCTGGTACCATTCCTTCTGAAACTATTCCAATCAATAGAAAAAGAGGGAATCCTCCCTAACTCATTTTATGAGGCCAGCATCATCCTGATACCAAAGCCTGGCACAGACACAACAAAAAAAGAGAATTATAGACCAATATCCTTGATGAACATTGATGCAAAAATCCTCAATAAAATACTGGCAAACAGAATCCAGCAGCACATCAAAAAGCTTATCCACCATGATCAAGTGGGCTTCATCCCTGGGATGCAAGGCTGGTTCAATATACGCAAATCAATAAATGTAATCCAGCATGTAAACAGAACCAAAGACAAAAACCACATGATTATCTCAATAGATGCAGAAAAGGCCTTTGACAAAATTCAACAACCCTTCATGCTAAAAACTCTCAATAAATTAGGTATTGATGGGACATATCTCAAAATAATAAGAGCTATTTATGACAAACCCACAGCCAATATCATATTGAATGGGCAAAAACTAGAAGCATTCCCTTTGAAAACTGGCACAAGACAGGGATGCCCTCTCTCACCACTTCTATTCAACATAGTGTTGGAAATTCTGGCCAGGGCAATTAGGCAAGAGAAGGAAATCAAGGGTATTCAATTAGGAAAAGAGGAAGTCAAATTGTCCCTGTTTGCAGATGACATGATAGTATATCTAGAAAACCCCATTGTCTCAGCCCAAAATCTCCTTAAGCTGATAAGCAACTTCAGCAAAGTCTCAGGATACAAAATCAATGTACAAAAATCACAAGCATTCTTATACATCAATAACAGACAGAGAGCCAAATCATGAGTGAACTCCCATTCACAATTGCTTCAAAGAGAATAAAATACCTAGGAATCCAACTTACAAGGGATGTGAAGGACCTCTTCAAGGAGAACTACAAACCACTGCTCAAGGAAATAAAAGAGGATACAAACAAATGGAAGAACATTCCATGCTCATGGGTAGGAAGAATCAATATCATGAAAATGGCCATCCTTCCCAAGGTAATTTACAGATTCAATGCCATCCCCATCAAGTCACCAATGACTTTCTTCACAGAATTGGAAAAAACTACTTGAAAGTTCACATGGAACCAAAAAAGAGCCCGCATCGCCAAGTCAATCCTAAGCCAAAAGAACAAAGCTGGAGGCATCACACTACCTGACTTCAAACTATACTACAAGGCTACAGTAACCAAAACAGCATGGTACTGGTACCAAAACAGAGATATAGATCAATGGAACAGAACAGAGCCATCAGAAATAATGCCACATATCTACAACTATCTGATCTTTGACAAACCTGAGAAAAACAAGAAATGGGGAAAGGATTCCCTATTTAATAAATGGTGCTGGGAAAACTGGCTAGCCATATGGAGAAAGCTGAAACTGGATCCCTTCCTTACACCTTATACAAAAATCAATTCAAGATGGATTAAAGACTTAAATGTTAGACCTAAAACCATAAAAACCCTAGAAGAAAACCTAGGCATTACCATTCAGGACATAGGCATGGGCAAGGACTTCATGTCTAAAACACCAAAAGCAATGGCAACAAAAGCCAAAATTGACAAATGGGATCTAATTAAACTAAAGAGCTTCTGCACAGCAAAGGAAACTACCATCAGAGTGAACAGGCAACCTACAAAATGGGAGAAAATTTTCACAACCTACTCATCTGACAAAAGGCTAATATCCAGAATCTACAATGAACTCCAACAAATTTACAAGAAAAAAACAAAAAACCCCATCAAAAAGTGGGTGAAGGACATGAACAGACACTTCTCAAAAAAAGACATTTATGCAGCCAAAAAACACATGAAAAAATGCTCACCATCACTGGCCATCAGAGAAATGCAAATCAAAACCACAATGAGATACCATCTCACACCAGTTAGAATGGCAGTCATTAAAAAGTCAGGAAACAACAGGTGCTGGAGAGGATGTGGAGAAATAGGAACACTTTTACACTGTTGGTTGGACTGTAAACTAGTTCAACCCTTGTGGAAGTCAGTGTGACGATTCCTCCGGGATCTAGAACTAGAAATTCCATTTGACCCAGCCATCCCATTACTGGGTATATACCCAAAGGACATAAATCATGCTGCTATAAAGACACATGCACACGTATGTTTATTGCAGCATTATTCACAATAGCAAAGACTTGGAACCAACCCAAATGTCCAACAATGATAGACTGGATTAAGAAAATGTGGCACATATACACCATGGAATACTATGCAGCCATAAAAAATGATGAGTTCATGTCCTTTGTAGGGACATGGATGAAATTGGAAATCATCATTCTCAGTAAACTATCGCAAGAACAAAAAACCAAACACCGCATATTCTCACTCATAGGTGGGAATTGAACAATGAGAACACGTGGACACAGGAAGGGGAACATCACACTTCGGGGACTGTTGTGGGGTGGGGGGAGGGGGGAGGGATAGCATTGGGAGATATACCTAATGCTAGATGACGAGTTGGTGGGTGCAGCGCACCAGCATGGCACATGTATACATATGTAACTTACCTGCATGTTGTGCACATGTACCATAGAGCCTAAAGTATAATAAGAAGAAGAAGAAGAAGAAGAAGAAGAAAAAAAAAAAGACTCTACCAAAAATCTGTTAGAAGTGATAAACAAATTCAATAAATGTATAGGATACAAACATCAACATACAAAAATCAGTAGCATTTCTATATGCCAACAGTGAACACTCTAAAAAAGGAATCAAATAAGTAATCTCATTTACAATAGCCACAAATAAAATTAAATACCTATGAATTAATTTAACCAAAGAAGTGAAAGATCTCTACAGTGAAAAGTATAAAACACTGATGAACTAAATTGAAGAGGATACCCCCCCAAAAACGAAAAGATATTCCATGTTTATGGATTGGAAGAATCAATATTGTTAAAATGTCCATACAATCCAAAGCAATCTACAGATTCAAGGAAATCCCTATCAAAATACCAAGGACTTTCTTCACAGAAATAGAAAACATAATCCTCAAATTTATATGGAATCACAAAAGACCCAGAATAGCCAAAGCTATTCTCAGGAAAAAGAACAAAACTGAAGAAATCACATTACCTGACTTCAAATTACATTACTATGCTATAAAAAGCAAAACAGCATGGTACTGGTATAGGAAAAGACACTTGGACAGATGGAACAAAACAGAGAACCTAGAAACAAATTAGAGCTGAAGAGAGTGATGAACTTGGATATTTAGCTCAAAAGATTTCCAGGCAAACTGCTTAAGTTGTGGCCTATTTTCTTCTCATTGCTTATAGTAGAATGTGAGTGGGAAAATACAAGTTGACAGAAAAATTGTTAAACAAAAAGAAACCAGGATTTGATGTAGCCTATCCAGATTTAAAAAAAAAAAAAAATGGAGCTTCACTGTCAGAAATGTGTACTCTGAAGAGAAAGTCCAGGTTGCAGCTAGACAATCTTTTGCCAGTGCCTTAGAAGGATCAAAAGGTTATAGTGTTCTATTGTGTTTAATCACACAAAAGCCTTTTTGAAGAAATTGGGTACATGAATTGCTCATGGGTCCCTTTAGCAATCTCAGCAGAAGCTAAAAATAGAGATTGGATTATCTAGGAAAGATTTGTGGAGGAGTTTCTTACCTAATAAAATGAATTCCATGACATACATAGGAGACCCACAAGGTTTTTAAGAATTGTACACCAGCAAAAACACTACCAGTTTGGATTGAAAGAAACAAATCAGGGATGAAATGAAAAAAATGCTATCAGAATCCCAAAATTCTATATGAAGGAAACATGCTGATATAATTCCTTAGTTGCAAACACATACTACTTTTTATAAAAAAGATAAAACCGTAATAGTGGAGCTATGAGCCCAGTGGGCAGGGTCATGAGCCTCAGAGAATTATGCCTAGGCCTTAAAATCTAATTAAGTTTGCCAGGTTAGATTTTAAAATTGCTAGAACTGGTGACTCCTGTTTCCTTTTTATTTTCTCCATTTTTTAATGGCAATGTCTACGATTATTACCTTATGCCTACTCCATCATTGTCTTTTAAGAGCAGAGCACATATTTTCTAATTTCATAGGCCCACAAAAGATAAGATATTTTATTCCAGAATTGATTGAATCTAAGTGTCACCCATACACATTTTGATTATATAGATGATAAAACTTGGGACTTTTGAGTTGATGAGATTTAGCTGAAAAGGTAAACTTTGAGTTGATGCTGTAATGGATTGACATTGGGGGATGTTGAGATAGAGTAAATGTATTCCACATGTAGGATGGTGTGCATCTTTGAGAGTCATACAGAAGACCATGATAGATGTAACATGGCCCTCCATCCATGTCCACAGCTTAATTTCCAGAACCTGTGAAAATGTTACCCCTGTGGAAAAAAGAATTTTGTAGATGCAATTAGGTTAAGGTTCTTGAGAGGAGGACATGACTATAAATTTTCCAGGTAGATCCAGTATAATCAGAGTGGCCTTCAAGATTAAAGAGAAGGCAGAAGAGTCAAAGTTGGGAGAAACATTGAAATGAAAGAAGCAGAGATTGCTTGAAGACGTTTCACTGCTGGCTTTGAAGACGGAAGAAGGAGTCACAAGTCAAGGAATGGAGGCAGTCTCTAGAATCTGGAAAAGGCAAGAAAATGGATTCTGCCCTAAAGTCTCCAGAAGAAAAGCAATCCTCCCAACACCTTGTTTTTAGCTCAGTGAAACCTACTTCAGACTTCTGACATCCAGAAATATAACATAAAACTTTTGTATTGTTTTAAGCAGCTAAGTTTGGGGTAATTTGTTATAGTAGCAATAGGAAATTAATGCAGTTCTGGAGCTCCACCTCTACACCCCATTACTTCCATCTTTTTTCTTTTTTTAGACAGAGTCTCGCTCTTTCACCCAGGCTGGAGTGCAATGGCGTGATCTCGGCTCACTGCAAGCTCCGCCTCCTGGGTTCATGTCATTCTCCTGCCTCAGCCTCCTGAGTAGCTGGGACTACAGGCGCCTGCCACCATGCCTGGCTAATTTTTTGTATTTTTAGTATAGACGGGGTTTCAGGGTGTTAGCCAGGATGGTCTCGATCTCCTGACCTCATGATCCACCCACCTCGGCCTCCCAAAGTGCAGGGATTACAGACATGAGCCACCGCACCTGGCCCCATTACTTCCATCTTTAGGCATGTTCATACTGGGATCACAACAGGGATCTCACCTCACACTGAGCCACTGAACTGAATCGGAGGCTTTGACACGATTCAGAGGTACTGTAGGCTACAGACCCATGGGACAGCCATATTGAGCCTACAGCAAGTGTCCTGGGTATCAACTACCTTTGTGCTGTAGGCTAATTGTGAATGAGTCACATCCTTGGGATGGGAGAGGGTGAAACCATAACTGAGAGGAAAGAATCTAGAGGAGTCTCTTACATTCAAAACATGATGCAATAAGAAAAGGTTTTTATTCTCCTTCAGGGATATGATAACAAGATCCATTAATGAAATCCTAGTGAATGACAGAGGTAAGATTACAGAAGGAAGCACTACGAGACAAAGGAGATGGGAAGAAAGGAGTCCAGGAAGAAAGGCCTGGAAACATTGGCCCAGCCTTTGCAAATCAGAATGTAATTGCACTTGAAAAACAAAATTTATTTCTTATAATTGTATTTCCTGTCATAATTTTAAAGTTATCTTAGAAAAAAAGTCTCCATTATATCTGGAGAAAAGTATTTACATTAATATAACTAACAAACAGTGGATAGGCTCTCTACATAAAAAGCAGGTAGAATCAATCAAGATAACTCTAAAGTCTCAGTAAATAAGCATAAATTAAAGGCTTAGAAAATTTTGTATATAGTAATTCCAGTCGACTAATAATGAAAAATATATCCACATGTTTTGTAATCAGAGAAATACAAGTTAAAACTGGAGTAAATTAATTTTCTTCTATTAAATTAGCTAGAAGGTGCTGTACAGACACACTATTATTCAAGGCAAAGTATTCATAAAACAGCTAATATTTATTGAGTACTATGTCTTAGGAGCTGTCATAAGTTCTTTGTGTGTGTTGTTTTATTTTAGTCTCATATCTTGTGATATAGCTACTATTTTAAATCTCAGTTTAAGATGAAGAAAAAACTGACTGAGGGCTGAGGATATAATAAATCACTTAGGGTCACAGAGCTGTAAGACGTCCAACACTATTATGGGACAATAAGAAAATATGTATCAGAAATTTTAAAATATAAGTGACATTTAACCCATTAATTCTAATTTCAGTGATTATTTTGTTGAATAATTAGATATATTATGTTAAACACAATATAAACTGTGGAAAAGACTAGTTTACCCTTAAATAGCACAGGTATGAACTGTCTGAATCCACTTATACAGGAATTTTCTTCCCACCTCTGCCACCCTGAAACAGCAAGACCAACCCCTCTATTCCTCTTCATCCTAAACCTACTCAACATGAAGATAACAAGGATGAAGATTTTTATGATGATCCACTTCCACTTAATGAATAGTAAATATATTTATCTCTCTAATAATTTTCTTAATAACATTTTCTTTTCTCTAGCTTACTTTATTATAAGAACACAGTATATAATGTGAATAGCATATGAAATATGTGTTCATTGACTGTTAATCAGTAAGGATTCCCGTCAACAGTTGGCTATTAGTAGTTAAGTTTTGGGGGAGTCAAAAGTTATACACAGAGTTTCAACTGCACAAGAGATTGGTAACCCCTTAACCTCTGCATTGTTCAAGGGTCAACTGTACTTGCACAAAAATGTTCATTAAGGAGAAATTTATAGAAATAAATGTTTGGAAATAAAGTATTAAAAATAGTTAAGTAAATTGTGTAATATTTATTCAATAAAATTTTATTCAGCTTTCAAATTATTAATGAAGAGTTTTTAATAATATAAGAAAATATTTCTGTTATGAATTTAGGGAAAATACTGATACAAATTATATCTACATTGTGTTGAACATGCATATCAACTACTGTGCCATTTTCTGTAAAATGCATGTATGTTAATATGTACTTGTGTCTATTTATCAACATCAAATTTACAGTTCATTCTGCAAGTTGATAAAGGAATTAAGACTCTGAGGGGTTAAGAAAGTTGTCAATGCAAAACTATTAGTGTGAGTCTCAACCTAAATCTGTCTGACTCTACAGTCAAACTGTCCCTACTATTGAAAATTATTTTTAAAAAGGTCTAAAAATATTAAGTGGCTAAGAACTGACCAAAACTTAACAATGGTTGTCCTTAGCACTGAGTGTAGATGAGGATGGGTGTAGATAAGTGTTTTTAAGGATGGCTTTATTTAGTTCATTTTTTAAGGTGCAAAATATTGCAAATGGTACCATGTATTCATCACCTGACTTTTACTAATTGTAACATTATGCTATATTTATCCTATTTTAAAATTAGGCACAATTAACACTCATATATCTTTCCATATCTCTTTTTACTCAATATTATACTTTTGATACTTAACCATGTTGATAGATATACCTCTATTTCATTTATTCTGAGTGCTGTGTAGTGATCCATCTGTACCACAATTTATGTATTCATTCTTTAGTTGATTAACATTGTCTGCTTTTTTATCTCATTTATATATACTTTTGCAAATATATGAAGTTTCCCCTTGGTTATGTACCTAGAAATGGAATTGCTGGGTTTTAAGGTATAAATATCCTTTATTTATTTGATAGCACATTTTCCCTCTATCTGTATTAGTAAGAATATACTAGCTGTAGTAATAAACAATCTCAGAATTACAGTGACTTAATACATCATACGCTTCTTCTCCTTCTGCTGATCATCTTTTTCTGCTTCTCAGTGCTCACAGAAGACAGTTGCCATTCAGCTTCTTATTTCAAGCAGCTAGCAGGGACTAACTGCTATTTTAACTCCCAAGGGAGTCAAATTCCCAAAGGAGAGAATAAGACTGGCCATCTCAGGTCAAGCATTTATCATTTATCTAATTAGCCAGAACAGCAAGAGTGGGTTTGCAGTTCATAAGGGACTATCATGGCCCATTCTTTGATGAAGGCTGGGGAATGGACAGTTCTCAGAACAGGGCAGCTGCAGTTCCAAAGGAAGTCACCCCTAGAAGGGCACAAATAGAAGTCTTCTCTGTCCCCATCTCTACTGAAAATTAACCAGCTTTCTCCTTTTGTTGATTTTCCAGAGCTACAAATATAGAAATCTTTCACTTAGATGTTCTGCTTCTTGGTTATTACATGGTAAGTATTTTTTAAACTTCCTTGGGATCATGGATTGTGACAAAGATCACTGAATTTCAGACCTCAAGAGGAAGGAAAAAAAATAAAGTTCAAGTGGAATAAAAGTACTACATCTGACCTAAAAACCTCTTTCCCAAGCCTAAGCAATTTTAGACAGATGGCCTTTCCAGGGTGATATATAAAAGACTTTATCTTGGAATGGAGAAAAAGAGGAAGTTGTTGACACATGGCCTTTTCTAAGCCTAGAGGTCTATGTTCTAGTTTCAACAGGGGCATGTACCAATTACGGTACTTGTCATTTCCACTGCCAACCAGTCATGACCAGAAATCTCATTTGCTGAGTGTATTTCAAAATCCACCTTTCCAGTTGAATTTTCTTTTCTCCTGTGTGTGTGTGTGTGTCTGTGTATGCACACACAAAAATTCACAGCCTCAGTGTCCAGACTGGGTTTAGCCACCGACCAACTATATGAGCTAAGGCAAGTTAATTTTTCATTTCTTGCTTTTTCTGTAAAATCAAAGGTTTGATTACATTATTTATAAAGCCCTATGCAGCTTAAACATTCTATAACTATACATGCTCATTAATTCAATAATGACAATGATCATAGATGATCATGATGATTATGATCAAAACAATGGTAACATATATTGTGTGTTCATTGCATCCCATATATTGTTATCATCTCTTTGTATCATTTTCTCATTTGTTCAATCAACCATCATACAAGGTGAGTATTGACTTCATTTAACCAATCAGGAAACTGAGGCATAGAGTTAGTGATGGTGGAAGAAGAATCTGAAGCTTTTGATGAGACTGGTGAGCCAGTGGTCCTCCTCAGTCTACTGGGCTTCAGGGCAGTTTATAAAGCATTGTTTACATACCACTCTGTCATATAAACCTGGTAAAAACTCTGACATAGGTATTAATCTCCCTTTTAAAACTGAGTAGAATGAGGCTTTTAGTAGTTACACAAATTTCCAGGTGGAGGTGATGAAGTCAGACCCCAAATCAGATAGATTATCTGTCTGTCCCTTGAGACTGAGAAGGGTTCTCCAGCTGAGTAACACAGGCCCTCCATCAGCTATGCCCAATGCCCATCCTCTACAAATAATCCCCCACAAATGGCTCTATCTTACCTCTCATATCAGTTTCCTTAGGCAGAAGTTCCAAGCAGAAGCAGCACCTTCAGATTTCAACCCTGGACACTGCTCCGTGGCTCACCTCTATCCATTTCCGAGCTCCCTTCACATCTTTCTGCTCTGCCCTCTGGAATGCAGCTTCATCATCAGAAAACTCCTCCATAATGCGTACATATTCTATCATTCACTTTACCTTCTTGCCTGGACAGAAACCTGGCTCTCCTCTGAGGACATTGCTTCTCCTACAGTTCTCTCAACAGCCACCTCTTTTCACAGTTGTGAAGCAAGTAAATACACTATTCTATAACCCCCTTGGTGCTTCCCGATGCTTTTCTAAAATTCCTGTTCCTTTAAGAATCAAGACATTTTCTTTGACCATTCCTGTCTACCAGTGTCTGTCTTCCATTAAACTCCTAGTTACTCCATTTCATTCACTAAAGATATGACACCTCACCCAGAGTGTTTCCCTAAATTTCATTCTCCATCATTGTTGACCTCAGTGAGACCATAAATGAGTTATCCCCCTGGCTGCTTAGCTCCTTGAACTTCCATCTCAAAGTGTGCTCTGTTCTACCCACCTCTGCTACTAACTACAGGGCCATCATCGCCTGACACTGCTCCACTTCTGAAGTCACAGACTCACCACCCTGCTCTCTGATCACAACTTCCCTCCATCTCTCTAGTCACCTCTTCACACCACTCATTTCTCAATGGTGAAATCTAGTGTAAACTGACCCCACTCCCTAAGCCAGGAGCCATTTTCTCCGCTTACTTCCTATCATAAGCACTTTGTATGGCCTATCATTTCAATAACTTCTGGACAAAAATATTCCAAATCTTCTGCCCCCCCCCTTCTTCATCTGTCTCTTTATCATATTTAACTACAAAAATTCTATCCTTGGCCAGGTGTGATGGCTCACACTCATAATCCCAGCACTTTGGGAGGCCAAGACATGAAGATCATTTGAGGCCAGGAGTTCAAGACCAGCCTGGGCAACATAGCAAGAACCCAATTTTACAAAACAAATTAACTAGCTGGGCATGGTGGCACATGCTTACAATCCCAGAACTTTGGGAGGCCAAGACAGGAGGGTTCTTTGAGGCCAGGAGCTAAGCCTGGGCAACATAGTGACAGTATATCTTTACGAAAATAATAATAATAATTAGCTAGGTGTGGTGGCATATGCCTGTAGTCCCAGCTACTCAGGGATTGCTGAGCCCAGGAGTTTGAGGCTGCAGTGAGCCATGATTGTACTACTACACTCCAACCTGGGTGACAGAACAAGACCCTGTCTTAAAAGTCTTTCAGCTCTTTTTTCTGTCTGTGTATGGGCAGTTAAGCATTGCTGGAGAAAAAGATATAACAAGATGTATCAACCAAGGTCTCAGCAAGAAACATATAGCAAACTCAAAGTTGGCTAATTTAGGAAAAATTTAATAAGGCCACTATTCACAAAGTTGTGAGCACTACTTTGGGAACTCCACAAAGGATCTAGCAATACCAGGACTAGCAACAGCCAGGGTGAATTTATTACACCAAAGTCTGAGGGGGGATAGGGGAGAAACTGTTACCCACACCCAGAGACTTGGCAACCTGAGCAGACCCAGGACCTTCACTTGAAAGACACAACTAGACTCTGGCAGCCCCCATAATGAGGAAGCCAAGGCAATCAACACCATGGCCTTCTTTTCCTCCCTTCCTCTGATCCCCTGCTAGTTCTTTCCATTGACAAAGACTCCCAAAAAGCAAAGGAGATGGTCGACGTAGCAGTACAGTCAGCCTCTGGAGGGTTAGGAGGGGCAAACAAATTGTCAAGCACAGTGAGCACATTGGAGCCATCCCACAACCTCCACTGGACCTTGGGAATACTTAAATGTTTCTCTGGCTGATACTTTCTCCAACTTTTCACAATTGCTTCAATACTCCTCCATTTCTCTTTAGAACTCCACTTCCCACTCTTTTCCCCCATTTCACTATTAGCAGAGACCTGGCATGGGGTTTCTCAGAGAAAACAAAAACCATCCAGACACTCTCAACTTCCCTGCTACAAACCTACAAAAGCTACCTAAGCTGTTTTTTTTTTTTTTTTAACTCTACTCTTGTATTAATAGAAGAGTAGTTCCTCTTGTTCAAGACCCCTTTCTCCTCTTACACTTTGGGTCTCATTCCTTCTCTTCTTCTCAGAAGACATTACACCATCAACAATCAATTTTCTCCCTACATAAAATCTCATTCCACCAGATTATTTCCCATCAACACTTGAATATACTCTGATATAACCCATCTTTTAAAAAATGTGTCACAACCACACATACTCTTCTGGTAAGAACCAGTTACCAGTTCTCCCTCTCATAGCTGAGCTTTTCAAAAAATTTGTGTAGGCTTTGTATGGACATGGGTCATGAACACTAAGTTACCTCCTTGAAATGGACTAGTCTGGGCAGCAGCAGAAAGTGAAGCAGATGGATCAACCACATGGATTCAGCATCTCAGAATGGAGGGGGCAAATCACGGAGTGGAGCATTTGTAGTTCATTGAAGATTTGAAGATCCCTTTTCCGGTATTCTTCTTGAGGTAATAACAAAGAAATGAGGTTTCCACTGCTTTCCACCATAACTATTAGCTTTGAAAGTTACTCAGTAACCCATGTTTTCAATCACCTAGCCCAAGTCACTCTTCTCCTTCCCACAGGGACTGCTACAGATTTTCTGTATTGGAAGGGTAGCAGTTTGGTGGTGGCTGTGGATATAGATTCCATTGGCACCTTACATTTCATTGAGGCCATATCAGTGGTCCATTTCTACAAGTGCCCTTCCACCACAAATAGTGAGGGTGGGCAGGGAGGGGAGCCCCAGCTACAGTCTGCACTTTACTTTCTTCTCATTATTCCCTGCTCCTTTCCCTTGCCAAACCTAGGTTCACAAACTCTTACTCGTTTTTCAAGAACCAACTCAATTCCCACCTAACTTTGAAGTACTCCCCAGCTTCCCCAGGATTCACTGGTAGTTCCCAAAGCCTCCTATTAAAGTTGATTCTATGAGATCAATTAGAAAGTTGATTCTATTAGATCAATTTTATTAGATTCTATTAGATCTATTAGATCATAATTACTAGATCATATGCTAGTAATTATGCTAGCATATATCATGTGGCCCAGTAATCTTCCCCCAGATTATAAACGTAAAAATCATACTGCCTCATTCATCTAGCACCCTGCACACAGCTAGGGTATGGAGATGCATGTTAAATAGTGAAAACATCAATTAATCAATTCATGGAGACAGCACTAATTCAAGATCCAATTCTTTTCTTTCCCTAGAAATCCTAAGCAACATATTTTTGTGTCCTTCATTAACTTCTGTAAGCATCATCCAAGTATGCCCTTTTGGTTTACATTTTCCTTTTCTCTAAAAGATGTTAGAGGAAAAAAAAACTTAAAGCCAAGTATCTCATTGGTATAAAAATTGTATAGGGGATCCAGTAGAGAAGGTAGAGAACCCAATGGGGCTATAGAATTCAATTCATTTGAAGAATGAAGACTAAAGATGAGAATGAATACTAAAGATGAGCTCAAGGTCCCACAGCAAGTTTCAGGATTGAAATTAAATCTCATGATACTAGGCTCACCAGCCTGTGCTTCTTTTCCTGCATCAAATAACCTCCTTCATCTGACTCCCTCCAATAGTTGTAAATGTGTTCACATGTAGAATGTATTCCTGACTGTCATAAATTACATTTAATAGCTTATATAAAATGGAAAAAGAAGTCAAGAAAATGATCCAGGTGCCATAAATCTGGCCACATCTCATGTGCCAGGGGTGGAGGAGACAGGAGGGGCCAGGTGTGGGGGAGAGAACATAGACATCATTAAAGCTCAATTCATTTTTTTTTGTTTGTTGTTGTTGTTTTGAGATGAAGTCTCACCCTGTTACCAGGCTGGAGTGCAGTGGTGCGATCTCAGCTCACTGAAACCTCTGCCTCCTGGGTTCAAGTGGTTCTTGTGCCTCAGCCTCCCAAGTAGCTGGGATTACAGGCAAGTGCCACCACACCTGGCTAATTTTTTTTATTCTCAGTAGAGACGGGGTTTCATCATGTTGGCCAGGATGGCCTCAATCTCCTGACCTCGTGACCCACCCACCTCGGCCTCCCAAAGTGCTGGGATTATAGACATGAGCCACCACGCCCAGCCTAAAGCTCAATTTTTAAACGACAGCACCTGACTTCAAAAATCCTAAGGTTCTTCTCTCAGTGCCTTGAGATTTGCCATCATTTAAAACATTTGTGTCTAAGACTCTTCAATCTTATTAAAATATTTGGCTATATTAAAGTCACATGACATTAGCCCATGATAAATATTTCTCCTCCCCAGCCCTGATTTATGAGGACCAGCTAGTAAATAGTCTCTGATTCAAACAGTGATTAACCATTATTCATGAAGCAAAATGAGCCTGCCCTGTCATGTCATAAATTTAATGTAATCTCATCTTGTTTCACTTTTTTTATTCAAAGTTTTCTTCCAAATTTCATCTTCTCTCATCTCCCTACAAACTTCAAAAGAGGTGTACAAAGGAACTTAAGAGCCATTTTCTGCTTACCCACCTCTTTAGAAGATGGGGAGGATGACTCAGGAAAATGCAGTAACTGACTGATGCTAATATCAGAACACAATCAGAAGTGGTCTTCAGGGGAAGCCTCAAGATTTGCCATTGATCGCTGGTCTTGAATCAATTCAAGACTAGCCATTAAAAGGCAAACCCTGGCAATCCTCGGAAAGAAGAAATTTGACTGTAATACGGGCAGTATGTGTTTGGGAGATCAATGATCATTTGTAAGGCTTTCAACTGCAGCGATGGTAAATCCAGGAAGTGAATCACTCCTCCGAGTGATGGCTGTTAAGAGAGTCATATAGTAAATTTCTCCCTTTACCATGGATTTCCAGTCACTGAAGTCATCAGGTTGGCCTGAAGACCCCTCAAAATAATGTGTTGCTATTGTGAAGGGCCACCTGTGCCTTACAACAAATCACATCTGATCAACATGTTCAGCCTTGTTCTCACTATTACCTGCTCCCTTGTGTTCAAAATTGCCACCACTCCTGTTTCTCTTACCACTGCTCTCTCTGCCTAGAAACTTATGCCCTCTCCTCCTGTTCCCCATCATTCTTCCTGGAGTGGAGTCCTAATCATCCTTGAAAATTCATCTTAGGTGCCATCCTTTATGGGAAAATGTCACTAAGTATATCCTTCCCACTGTCATTGATAGCAGCTGTTCCTCAAACTGTAATGTACAAATAAATTATCTGTGTATCTTGTTAATATGCAGATTCTCTTTCAGTAGGGCTGAGATGGGGGTTTGCATTTCCAGCAAACTCCCAGGTGCTGTTGATGCTGCTGATCTACAGTCTACACTTTGGGTACTAGAACTTAATAGGTGAGGAACACTTCTGCTGAGCTCTTGTAGCATGCTATGCATTGAACTCTTCCCTAGAATTCTTTTGCAATGGTTCAATTATATATCTATCTCTCCCACTAGACAGGGCCTCTTGAGGTCAGAAACTATAAATCTTTCATTTGCGACTGATAAGAATCCAACTGCATCTAGACTGAGGGAAAGGGAAAGGGAGGATGTTTTGGCTCAATTAACTGAAACAAAAAAATTCTAGACCTAGCTGGATCCAGGGGCTCAACTGATGCTTTCTGTACGTGCTTCTTTCCCTCCTTGGCTCTGCTTTATGCAGTATGGAATTCATGGTAAAGGAAGTGAAAGTAGTGAGCTTAGCAACCTCAACAGGAAGAATATACTCCTCAGGTGCTCACAGACTAATGGAGAAGATGGGTTAAATCTAATAACAGAAACATGTTCAGGGTCAAATGAGACCTGAGATGATTAGAAACCTACTCAACCTGGAGAATTCAGGGAGGGATACTGAGGGTTGAGGTAAAAGGATCGAGAGAAGCTTTCCAGAGGAGGTAATGTCAGACCTGGGTCTTAAAGAATGACTGTGAGTTTGCTAAGGAAGAATATCCAAGCAGAAGTCACCTTGTATGCCCGCTTAGACAGCAACTTCATTAATAATGAAAATAAAAATTGGAAAAGTCAATTTGATAGCTAGATAACTGAGCTTTGTAATGCCAAATATCAGGGTATTTGAAAATATCTAAATGGCCTGAGTAAGATCATAAAATCTTAATGCTGGTACGCTAAGTATCATCTAATCTGAATTTCTTATTTTACAGATGAGAAAATAAATTGAGACCCTGAAATTTTAAATAATCAAACATTTATTGACTCTTCTGAAGGCATTAATAATTCCTCTGCTTATTCTCAAATACCCAGGTGCATGCAGTGATACTAATAAAACCATAATTTCAGAGATCAATAAAGTAACAGTTCCAAGGGAGGCAAGCTTTTTTTCTAATCAAGATTTTCACAAGCAAACAAGGCTTCTAAGAAATATATCCATGCACTTTTTCAAAAAACTTCAAAAACAATAATAGAACAAACTGTTAGGAATAGAAAACCAAATACCACATGTTCTCACTTATAAGTGGGCGCTAAAGAGTGAGAACACATGGACACATAGAGGGGAACAACACACACTGGGGCCTTTCTGAGGGTGGAGGGTGGGAGGAGGGAGAGGATCAGGAAAAATAACTAATGAGTAACAGGCTTAAAACCTGGGTAATGACATAATCTGTACAACAAACCCCCATGACACAAGTTTATCTATGTAATAAACCTGCACTTGTACCCCTGAACTTAAAATGAAAGTTAAAAAAAAAAGAAAAAAGTATCAGGAATTCATTTAGCAAATATTTTATGCACAGATCCTATGAGGCAGGCACAATGCTAAAGAAACTGAAAGGGTTGTGAAGATAAATAAGACGTCGCCTGTGCCCTGCAGTGGAAATCATGATTGAGAAATTACCTTCAGAGAGATTATAATTTCTAAAATCTATAGCTTTAAAATAGAGGATAATAGGATTGAGAGTAAAGTTACATTGTGAGTATCTTAAATTTTTCTAATTCAAACATACCAGGAACAATTCAAACACAAACACATGCACACAGGTGTACATTCAGATGAGGCAGTCAGCTTCAGAGGTGATGTTTGTTACCCCTGAATCCAAATTTTATGGATTCAAATTGAAGCCTTATCAAGTGCTAATGGTATGACATGTGACAAATCACCTAACATCTTCTGCCTTAATCCCCACATGTGTAAAAAATGGGGACAATTAAGTACAAATATTTTAGAATTGCTGTGACTGTCACATGAGATCATACATGTACAGTGTTTAGGGCAGGAACTTGAACATAGTAAGCACTTCTAAGTGTTTCCTCTCCCATTGGTAGATGGTTCTGCCCTGCATTCCACCCTAAGAACACGCCATTTTCCCTTGAGTGAGGATGAAGAGGGCTATGGGAATCTGTGGCTATTTTTTTTTTTTTTTTGAGATGGAGTCTCACTCTGTCGCCCAGGCTGGAGTGCAGTGGTGCAATCTCGGCTCACTGCAAGCTCTGCCTCCCAGGTTCACGCCATTCTCCTGCCTCAACCTCCCGAGCAGCTGGGACTACAGGTGCCAGCCATCACGACAGGCTAATTTTTTTTTTTTTTTTTTTTTTAGTAGACAGGGGGGTTTCACCATGTTAGCCAGGATGGTCTCGAACTCCTGACCTCGTGATCCGCCCCTGTGAGCCTCCCAAAGTGCTGGGATTACAGGCGTGAGCCACCGCGCCCGCCCAGGAATCTGCGGTTCTTTAAGTCAGCCTCAACTTGTGAGGCTTGTGTCTCCTTGTGTGAGGATGTCAAACTTCTGGGAATGTGAACCTGGGGTACAGAGATACATTGTGCCTTTAAGTGCAAACCCACAGAGATCCGTATCACTTTGAGTATACACGATTTCCCAACGACGGCTACCTTTAAAACTGTACTGTCCATAAGCTGTCACTCCATTGTCTAAGCAGTAGCATGATAGCCCCCAAGGGCCTTGGCCCAGCAGTCAGAGATTTACTTGCTTTTTCCGACTCTGCCATGGCCATTTTCTGTGATCTGAGACAAATCATTCAATTCTGTGCTTCATTTTCCTCTCCTGTAAAATAAGAATATTTCTCTCTCCTGAGGCTGCTGCAGGATCAAATTAAAGTGACTGCTTTCAAAGTAAAAGAAGTGAGGAAGGAAGGAAGGAAGGAAGGAAGGAAGGAAGGAAGGAAGGAAGGAAGGAAGGAAGGAAGGGAGGGAGGGAGGGAGGAAGGGAGGGAGGGAGGGAGGGAGGGAGGGAGGGAGGGAGGGAGGGAGGGAGGGAGGGAGGGGGAGAGGGGAGGGGAGGGGAGGGGAGGAGAGGAGAGGAGAGGAGAGGGGGAGGGAGGAAGCAAAAGGAAAGCAAAATGTTGTCTAGAGCAGGATCACAAAGGTTGATTCTGCAGTGAGTTCTAACTGCCTATGAAATAAATTCCAAACATGGTAATTGTGATGTAAAGTGAAGAGCAATGATACTAAAATAATCCTGTTGGGGAAATTGCAAATCTTAGTTTCTCAGAAGGACATGTATTGATGTAATATTCCTGGCCTCTCTCTACCCTCTTATTCACTCCCTCCCTCTACCCTCTTATTCACTCCCTCCTCTTCCCACTCCCTGCCTCTCCCACCCAAGAAGAATGATGCATTTGGAAGGAGAAACAGAACTGACACAATCCAGCCTCTTCCACTTTCTCTTTGTGGAAGCATTGCTCTTCTCTTCTTCAAGGGCTTTGGAGAAAGACTTCTCCTGGTCCCAGGCTTCAGGGACTGTGTGAGTCAGTCAGCCTTAGTGTAAAGAGGCCCACTAGGCCCCCACAGGCAGGCCACATTCTCCAGCCCTCCCACCTTTCTGTTTTGGAGTAAATTATCTGCAGCTAAAGTGCGTTCTGCTGTGCTCCCCCTAGGGCCAGGGACACCTGCCTACAAAGGCTGCCTGGGAACAGTGAGTGGGTGAGGAAGGCTGCCTCTACTTTCCTCTCTCTCCTGTATCACAACTAATAACTAATATTAGTTAACACGAATGATTGCATTATTATTCTTGGCCATTGTTATTTAAAAAGCAATTAAGAATTGCCATATTATATATCCTCCATGATATTAATAACAAAAACAACACTTGATTTTAGAATACTACTTTACAGTTATAAAATGGTTCTCATTTATTAACTTACATAAATTTTAAAATAGCCCTATTGGGCAGTCAGGGAAGTTATTCAGATCCTCTTTGTTGATGAAGAAATTGAGGTCCAGAGAGGTGAAATGAACTTTGAGAGATACTCAGCTACATAAATAAATAAATAAAATAAAATAAAATAAAATAAAGCAGGACTAGAAGCCAGGCCTTCAGACTCCTTTTTAAATACTTTTTCTCAAATGACAAATTCATTGTCTTCTCCCGGATTGAACAAACTCCACCCCCATCATAAGACAGGAATGCCTGCTAAGCACCCTTACACTATACTATCCTAATTTGCTGGATTTTTGGAAGGATTAAGACACATGTATACATTTATAAATACATAAGGTATTTATAACTGAAAAGTGCTGGGCAAATGGAAGACATTATTGTCCTACTGCTGTTGTTTCAGATGTGTCATGTTCCTAAGACACATCACAAGTCTTTACAATGCTGGTGGAGTTTGGGTTAACTGATCCATTGTTTGTCTGTGGACTTCACATTTGTCAAGTCTGAGAGAAGCCAGGCTTCACGGAGCAATTACACAATCACAAGCCAGGCCAGAGAAGATGTTTTGCTAGAAGGGATGGGAGCCAGACACATACAGCTACATGGCAATTATATGTGTGCTTGCTGCAGAGATTGTATCACCACTCTTTGTCTGTTCGTTTTGACCCTAACCCCTTGGACTCGACTCCTCCTTGAGCCAGTATCCCTCACTTGTATCTTCCACAGTTTTGGACAATATTGTAATTCATCATACCCTTTAAGGAGTCTGGTCAACTCGACCTGGGCCAAGCAAGTTATTGAAAGGTATTTATTTAAAGGTAGATCATTTGTTTTCCTCAATAAGCAAGTCTAATTTGAAGAACACCTTCAACAAGAGGACAGTTATACTCTAGTAAGTTTGGTAAACTAAAACCACAGTTATTAACATTTAAGTCAGAAACTGTAAATAAGGTATTATAGAGGAAAGAGCATGGTTTTTTAAATCAAGGAGACCAAGTTTCCAATCTCAGCTCTGCACTTACAAACTTTCAGATGAAAGTATGTTGTAGAAGAGCTACTTTTTATTGAAAGCTTACTCTGTCCTAGGATCTATACTACTCTTTTACCTAACTAATTTCACAGTGCTCCTATTTATGCATTCATTCAGTAAATATTTACTGAGCAACTACTATGTGATAAGCACAGAACCTATGGCACTGAGGCTGGAACTTACAATCCATTTGAGAATACACATGCTAAACAAGAAATTACAAGTGTGGTATCAGGAGAAAGGAGGTCAGAGTCCTGTGGGATCACACGATAGAGGCACCTAATCCAGTTCGGCAATGAGGAAGTCTTTCCTGATAATTGAGTAGAAGTTATCCAGGCAAAGAAAATAGGCTGATGAAGGGACAGAATGAAAGTGTGGAAGTTATGTGATAGGGAAGGAGTGTACAGTACATTTGAGAAACTGAGAATAGCCCAGAATGGCTGAAATGTGGAAAAGAGGAAATATGGCAGGATGTGGGGCTAGAGACACAGGTACATGGCTTCTTAACCATGTAGGAAATTTTGGATTTTATCCTCACAGCATTAGGACGTCATAAGAAGGGCATAAATGGAGGAGTTTTAGGATTAAATTGGAAGGTTAAAAAGTTCCCTCTGGCTGCATGTAGAGAATGGTGTTGAAGCAGGGTGAGCAGAAGATGGTGTCAGGGGATCAGAAGTGAGAAGAGAGATCATGGATTGGAGTGGTGGGGACAGAGCAAAGTGAACAGATTTGGAAAGTGTTTGGTGCAAAAGCAGTAGGACTTGTGATGGGATGGAGGAAGGAAGAGGCTCCAGGTAAAAGGCCCACATGAGAACCAAGACCAGACTGGCGGTTCCATTTCTTGGCATAGGCTATACGAGAGAAGTAACAGGGTGCTTGTAAGGAGAGAATAGAGGACTGTTGGCATGAGGAAAGAAAACCGAAGCTAAGTGAAGGGCAAATTACCCAGGGATGTGCAGTTGGTGAGAGGCAGAACTAAGATCCCAACCAGTTATTGGAACTTCAAAGCCCCAGAGCTTGACCATGATGCACTATTTCTTCTAATCTCTCTGAGTTCCAGTTTCTGCACCTGTAGCACAGATAGAATAATGACAGTCTTTAGATGGTTATTTATGTTAGTTGTTTTTATTATGTTGTTTTTCTAGGAGGGACTATGCAACTATCTGGAGCTGTTTTAATAACTTCCCAATTAATGACTTCCAACCTAAGTAAGATGCCTACGTAGATCTAAAAAATTGCAATTCATGTGAGAACAGAGAGCAGAATTTGTTATGTACTCTGCCGCCTCAGGCCACTCTTTAATCTCTTTCATATATTTAATATTAATCTATTTAATCCTTTAATATTTCTTTAATATGTTTAATATTAATCTTTTAAATATTTCTCTGTGTATTTCGTGTAACTTTCCTCCGCAGTGACACATGGAGAGGAAACATCAGATTGCTTTGCATCCGCATCTATAAGCACGTGTCATAACTGGAGAAAAAGCCACAATCAACCTAGAAGGCCAAATTTCGTAATTATATGAATCGTTTGTGGACATTTATGGATTAAAATGTTTGAGCAAAGCTGAAATCAGATATTACAGTCCATGAATAGTTCATGCCATGAGACAAAAAATTAAAGAAAAAAATTTCATTGATTAAACCATTTGATATCATTTGAGATGTTTCACACGACCTAGAATCATTCATCAAAATGTTAGATAACTTAACATTAGGAAATTTCCTCCAATTCCTGCCCACTCCTGGCCTATTCCAGCCAAGTGTTCCCACCAGCCTTTTGTTTTGTTTTGTTTTTGTTTTTGAGACGGAGTCTTGCTCTGTCACCCAGGCTGGAGTGCAGTGGCGCAATCTCGGCTCGCTGCAACCTCCGCCCCTCCAGGTTTAAGCAATTCTCTGCCTCAGCCTCTGGAGTAGCTGGAATTACAGGCACGTGCCACCATGCCCGGCTAATTTTTTGTATTTTTAGTAGATATGTGGTTTCACCGTCTTGGCCAGGCTGGTCTTGAACTCCTGACCTCATGATCCACCCACCTCGGCCTCCCAAAGTGCTGGGATTACAGGCATGAGCCACCGCGCCTGGCCTCCCACCAGCCTTTTAGCCAAGAGATGAGCTCCTTTCCTATCCTCCTGGGAAGGACATGAGAAGGAAATGTTCCCTTGGAATCAGGTCCTAGAGATACTGACACTGGAGTCTCCTGTCTAATTTTTAGGTGACTGCTCTGGATTCCTTTTATCACATGTTCTCTTACTTTTGTGATCTCTGGTCCCTGACTAGTTTCTTGCCAGTCCTTTACCTTGCCCTTGTGTCCTTTCTTCCTCTCTTTTCCTTGGTTGTAGTGCCTGAGCGCGCCTGGACTCCACACTTCTACCCAGCTGCCTGTTCATCAGTTTTCCAGTTTCTTTCTTCTGCCTGTATCTGCTTCATATTTTCTCCCACAGCCTTGCTTTGCCCTAGCCCAGCATCCTGCCCTATCCTCAGTGCATCACTGTCCACAAGTCCAATATTGAAGCAACACACAGATAGCATTTTCCCACAAAGGCTTCAGAAGATGACAGCTGCCATTTACAAGATCTGGAGTTACCTCCCCTGGGAGTCTTCCCTGACTCTCCAGGCTCCATCAGGCTCCCTTGTACTCTCATGGACCCCAGGTCTATGGAGTTGAAAAGCTCACTTTACAAGTCTGTCATCCCTCCGGGGCTTCACTGTCTACTCCAGAGCAGACAGAAGTCTTGTACCCTTCTGTATTCCCCAAGGCCTACTACAGTAGCTGGCAAATAGGAGATACCTAAGATGACTTTGTTGCCTAAACCCCTCACTTATATGAGCCCCAGAATCTCTTCAAACCACAGTGTCCCTACTGTATCATATCATATTGTATAGCATGCTGTCATATCATATTGAATTGTATTTTACAGGAGGTAAAGAGTGTATGTTAATTAATGCAAATTGAATTATTTGTCCGTTACATATTATTAAAATTTTTAAACAGCAATACATTTCATTTAGCCCTACAGGAGTCAGTATAAAGCTGCTAGAAGTACCATAGTCTCAAAAAGCAGAAGAATAGATTGTTTTCAGAATCCAATTCCTATCTCTCCACTTCCTCCCAAAGACAACCACTTCCAGGATGAGAGTCAAAGGAACGAATAATTGGTTTATATTTTTAAACAGATAAATCATTCTTCAACTTTCTAAGTTCTAGGACTGTGGCTTCCAGATCTGATTTCGTGAGAAGGGGAGGAACAGAGAAATAAGGGAACCACATGCCACTTTTAACATGGTAGGTTCTTAGTAATTGAGTATTCAACATATGAATTATTAGATAATTGAAAAGTTTCTTTCAATTCTAGTGTCATTGTGATCGGGGGATCCCATCAGAACCCTGGACTGATACCCACTTTGGACAAGAAGCTCTGGGTTAGGGTCTGGGTATGTCATGGCCCACACCTTTCTTTGGAGTCTAAGATCAGCCAAGACCTAACTTCCCAGCTTAGTTCTGATTCTTGACCATTTCTCTCTGCATTTCTACTTCTCTAATTTCCTTAAACACCAATCTATAAAGAGCCATGAACCTTTTTCCCTTTCACTCTATATCCTGGTTAGTTTGATTCTTGTTTTCTCACCTAGTGTTGAAGGAAGGTATGTAGTATAATAAAGATTGCATTCTAGTGAAAGATACAAGTCCTTTTTCAGTCACATGTGACCTAGGACAGGTTTGATAATTCCCTTTAGCCTCAGTTTGTCCAAGGACAATAGGAGTGTAATGATCATTCCCCTGTCTGCCTCACATGGTTATGATGAAAGTCATGTGAGACCATATTTAGTTCCACAAATATTATTACTACATATTTAAACACTCTGAGGTGTTACAATGTTAATGTGTTAGAAATATTTATATATTGGGAAGAATAATAGTATAGATCAAAAGTCAGAAACTGGTGACTCATGGGAGCCACCCAGCCAATAGATGTGTTTTATTTGGCCTACATGGTATTTTTATGTATTGGGGCCAGCCTTGAAAATAAAGAGATTTTATACTTTAAAGGAAAGAAAGAAAAAATAAAAACAAAATTCCAGTTATTCTTGAAAACTGGAGATCTGGCAAGGCAAGGTTTGTTTTTCCATACAGCAGCATTGGATGGAGCCGAGCAGCACCTGCCCTTTTTGGAAGAGTCATGAGTTCTACAATTTGCTACAGTCCTTCATGCAGGTACATATGCATGTGCACGCACCTGTTTCACTCATTTCAATTACTCAATCTAGCACCAGCAGCCATTTTTCTTGTGAACCTCCTGTTGGGGCTGAAATTGTTGGAGTAAGAAAATCCTAGGTTCGAATTCTGCCTTTGCCCTTCAATGCTTATGGAAATGAGGACAAATAATAACTAAACTAAGATACTTAGTCTTCTCACTTTTGATATGCACATAAAATTATCTAACATGTAGATTTTTGTGAGAGTTAGATATGGTGTTTATACAGTTTCAGACACATATATACAATCATTAAAAGATGTCATATTACTTGAAATAGGATCCATATAAGAAGAAAACTGTGGCAAAAGGAAGGGCTGTAGAAATTTAGGCAGTGGGGAAAAGACATTTACAAATACAGTGTTTTAATACATATGACCTGAGCTATATGGGAGACCACTTAGCTGCTACTAAAATTTCAGTGATTAAAACAAATAAATAATAGTGTATCAAAATAGCCAGGCTATCTTTGGCAATACTCAACTTTCCGTCTGTGATTACCGTAGCCTCTCTCTCTTTCTCTCTCTCTCTCTCTCTCTCCCCCCCTGTGTGTGTGTGTGTGTGTGTGTGTGTGTTTATTCCTTCTTCCCAGCTCTTTGTGTTTCCTCAGTATATTGTGCTCTTCTCAACCTCTCCAAGACTGAGAAGATAAACGCTGTCCACCTCACATGGTTATGATGAAAGTCATTAGGACCCAGCCTGGATGTCCATTTCTGAGAAGTCCTCTCTGACACTCTCAGGTTAGATTAGCTGCCCCCTTCCTTGTGCCCCACAGTTCCTGGAATTTCTCTCTATCATTAACAACAATTACACAGAACAGTAAATCTTTTAACATACATGTATCGCTCAATGTTGCAAGGCCCTCGGGAGCAAGGATGATACCTGTGATGATTAATTTTATCTATGATGGCCAAATTGACTAGACCACAGTATCCAAATATTCAGTCAAACATTATTCTAGATGTTTCTGTGAAGATATTTTTTAGGTGATATTAACATATAAATCAGTAGGCTTGGGCCAGGCGCGGTGCCTCATGCCTGTAATCCCAGCACTTTGGGAGGCCAAGGTGGGCGGATCACTTGAGGCCAAGTGTTCAAGACCAGCCTGACCAACATGATGGAAGCCCATCTGTACTAAAAATACAAAAATTAGCCAGGTCTGTTGGCACGTACCTGTAACTCTAGCTACTTGGGAGGCTGAGGCACGAGAATTGCTTGAACCCGGGAGACAGGGATTGCAGTGAGCCATGATTGTATCACCGCACTCCAGCCTGGGGGACAGAGCGAGACCCTGTCTCAAAATAAATAAAAAAAATAAATAAAAATAAATCAGTAGACTTGGACTAAAACAGATGACCCTTCATCATGCAGGTGGGCCTCATCCAATCATCTGAAGGCCTTAGGAGAAAAAAACTGATCTCCCAAGGCAAAAAGGAACACTAATATCATGTCCTATTAACCTTTGTTTGTCCTACATCTATGTATACAGCAGGCACTCACTCAGGAATTACAGAAGGAGCAAGCAAATAATTGACACATGAATGAATGCTGTTGTGGAAAAAAATTCTAATTGCATGAAAGGTTAGGTAAGGTCATTACTAAATTCTCTCCTGACTTTAAAAACCTGTGATTATATTCTGATTCACTTAGTGGGATATCTTTCTTCTCTGAAATCACAGAGAATTTAGGTCCCCTCATATCTTGTCTTGTATTATACTCACATGTTATGATATGATCCTTTTCTTAAATTGAGAATTATTTGAGGGCAGAGAAATTTAAATGTTAACCTCTTTTGTGCTAGCACACAGCCTGATACCTAGTAGGTATTTAGTAAATATTTCAAGTGAATTGAATTAGATAGCATTGAATTATTCCTGGAGTCTAAGTGCTTCAAAAGGGCCTCTCATGTCTCTCAGGTCTACTCATAAGTAATAATCTGTTTTGCTCATTTGTCATATTTTCATAATTGTTTTAATGGATTATATTGATTTTGCATAACATTTTTAATAAAAATCTTCTCTGAAGTCTCTCAGTACAAACCACCAGTAATAAATGCAAAAATACGTGGGGGCCTATTTGGGGGTTATTTTTCTTTTAATTAATTGGATAATGATTAAATGAGAGAAAATAATCAGACAGTCTAAAGAGGAAGGTTCAAACTTAAAAAAATCACATGGCCTAAATTAGTTTCCATTTGCTTGGTATATTACAATTTACAAAAGACATCTCTATTTCATGGCTTTGAAACAGCCTGAGCTGCACATCATCTCATGAGTCAGAAAACTGAGATCCAGAGTTAGTAATAACTAACACTTGTATCATGTTTACTATGCACTAGACACTGTGACATGTTTTAAATATAAGAACTCATTAATCTTCTTAACAATCCCAAGAGGTAGATACTATTACTTTCCTCATTAAAGATGTGGAAGACAAGGAAGGTTAGGCAACCTGTTCAGAGTCAGATGGTCCAAAGTCTCATAGCTAGCCAGAACTCAAACAAGACTCGTTGAGTTCAAAATCTGTTTCCCCTGAAGCAAGCTGTCTCTAGATCATTCAATTGCATGTGAAACCCTTACACAAAGGTCTGTGACTATTAATGGGCTTGACTGGCGTTTTCTCTTAGTCTAAAGATTCCCTTCACTATTAGGTCATCTTACATAGATGAAATACAAAATCTGTCTTTAGCCTTTCATCTGCCAGGCTTTTGTAGGAATTATCATTTTTGCAGCCACAGGTTAAGAGTCCTGAGCCCTAGTTAGCTCAGCAACGCTGAAAATGCAGGGAAAGTGAGGGGAGGTCAGGCCAGCCTCCTAGCAAGAAGACACCAACGTGTGGGCTTTAGTGCTCCATGCATTCAGGGCCTCGGTTCCCCTGGCATTCCAAAAGCTTACCTTCAAATGATTCAACAATTTTAATCAAAAGGCATTTAGTCTTTTTTGTAAAAATACCAAAAGAAAAAAAAGGGTTTTAGGTTCAAGAAATATTCTATCTCCGTGAGACCATTGAAAGTCCAACATATTTCCCAGCAAGATCCATTTGTTCAGCTATTAATATACTTTATTATTTTTCCACTATGTCAAGAACCTAGCTATTCCTCTAGTTGATATTTCTTTTAGATGGGAAAAAGAAATCATTATTATTTCAGGCATCAAAAATTCTATTTTCCCTCAAATGAACAGAAAATGGGAGCAAAGCAGGCTTTGCTTTGTGAAAAATTCAAACTGAGTATGTGGGTTAACTCATGGATCTGTTGTCCCATCTATAAATTGAATTAAAAATCAGAAAAGACAAATTTATAAAACTACCCATTCAACTGCCCCTGAATAACACTGATAAAAAGTACTTAGGGTTAGGGATGTCTGTTTAATTTAAAACTTTCATTTTGACATTAACACAAAGAGTGAAATCTTATATAATTAGTATCTTAAAAATATGTATATTCCTAGCACTCAACACCTGAGAAGTGATTTTTTTATTACCATTCTCTCCCTGCAAGGATGCAAGTTCCATGACGTCACTGAAATGATTATTGGTTCCCCAGAGTCTAGAAGTCTAGCATAGTAGACCATCAAATTAAATGAATGAAGGAAGGAAGAAAGGAATGATCTCCTTCTCTTAGAAGGCTTTTCTGCCCTCTGCCTCTCCTCATTTATCCAAGATACTTTCAACAACAGAGGAATGGTATGTTGTTATCTCAGAAGTCTACCTCCAGATAAATCTGGCCCGGCTTATGTTAAGTATCACTTTTTTCTACTCCTCATTATAGAGCAAATGCTCAGGGGACTTGATGATATCTTGATGAGATATATTGTCTTTCTGACAAAATTTTCAGTGAATGAGGGAGATCATTGGGTTCCTGGGAAGGAGTGGGGTAAGGGTTAGGATTAGGATGGAGGGGAAGGCAGAGGAGAATAAGGAAAAAGAGGACCAATATCCTTGCCCCCAGCTAAAAAGCCTAAGTTTATACCATTGTTGTGACTTTCCTTAGCAGGATGAGTTCAGCTTTGCCTTCTAACATTTATATCCACCTGCACATCCCTGCTACACTGCAGAATCCTTGGTCAGAGCCCTGCTGACAGATGACCACCCAGAGTTAACATAACTTTCCAGGGCCTGCTACAAGCCCCATCCCCAGAAACAGGTCCTTGGAGTAAGGGATCTCAGGGTCTTGTCAGAGTCAGACACAGGGAGCTTGCAAAACTCTGTTCCAAGTGTCATTTTCTGGAATCATCCACCCTTTCTCTGGGCCCCCCATGACTCCATTTGCCCTTTGATATGTGGGCCTTGGCTGGGCCTTCAACTAGCTCATGTGTCAGGGCGTCCTGACATATCACTGTGGTATCCCAGGAACTCTGCCTGACCCATCTGGGAGTGTCCTGAAACAGCAGACATCTAACACTCTAAGGGCCACAGGAGAAATCTGACCACAAACAAAGCTTCAGGACAATGGGACGGTGTGACCCCACTCACACTGGGGCCCCTCACCCAGCTGGAGACACTCAGCTTCAATACACACCTCTGCCCTGGCTCCTCTAGAGAAAGCACTCTTTACAAGCCAGTAACAGGGTTAATGCAGCTGCAAGTGTTGGTGGGGGCGGTAACTCAGAGACAAGACAGAAGTGAAACAAACTGGAGAAAGAGATCGAATATTTTTTAAAGAAAATAAAGTAAAAAGGAAGAGAGGAAAAGAGAGGCCCTGTAGCTTCCAAGTTCTACTGCCTGATTCTAATCCCAGCTCTCCCATCTTGTCAGTGCCCTCCTAGAGCACAGTACCCCCCTCTCATCTCCCCTGCCCCACAGCCTATCCCCTTTCCACTGCCAAGTGGCATCTCTCTCCCAACACACCCAGCATAAGACATCATCTCTACGTGACAGCTCCATGCTGCTGCCAGGCCTGGGTCTCAGGAGCTCTGGCTCCTAATAAGACCTGTTAGCAGGCAAAGGCACTTGCTCAATTAAGGGGTGGCTTTTGTACCAAGAAAGCCACCCTGGCAAAGTCCCAGGTGCTCCAAATTCTTCAACCCCCACCCCCTACCCAGCTTTGATATTCTGATTATCCTATTGTCAGATCAATAGCCCATCTGGTTCTTTGGAGTAGTCTAAGCCGTCTTGTGCTAAATTAAAACAGATAGGATCAATCTGCAGTTAATTTCTCCCAATCAAACAATTTATCTCTCTTTTGGATTCTTTTGGAGGGTGAATTATACAATCCTAACACACCATTAGGGCTCTCTGACCAAAGAAAGCCCTGCTACAATGCCTGCCTGCTCTCTTTATTAGCAGTTCAACAGTGTGACAAAGGGAGAGATTTATCTGAGAGTGTTGTGCAGACCTAGCCTGAACCTTGCAAAGTCTCTGCCAGGACACCAGGCAGGGGGAAAAGGATCTGGAATATCAGTGCATGTTAATTATCTTGGAGGAGGGATTGAACCCAAATTTGGTAAGCTGAGCCTACACCCCTACTTCTGAAGAATCAATTGCCATCATTCAGGAATTTTTTTAATCTCTTTAAGGTAAAATTTGGTATACTAAAATGTCAAAGGAAACATAGGATTTAAGTCCAAATGGAAACAAAGTAGGAGTAGAGAGTGGGGGAATATATTATCACAGTTGAAACTTGAAAAACGTGGAGGTTAAGGACACCAGTTCTCCTGCAGCAAAAAAAAAAAAAAAAATCTGTGTAACTTTTGATTCCCAAAAACTGAACTACCAGCAGGCTATTGTTGATGGAACCCTTACTGATAACACAAACAGTAGATTATTCACAGTGGTTTTATGAATTTTCTTTTCTTTTTTTACAATGGCCCTTATGATAGATTCATCTGTCTTGAGATGGTAGACAGCCACAGCTGCAGACCTCAATCTAAGGTACATATCAAGCAATTCAACTTTTTCTTGTCATGTCAGGACTTTTCTCTGCTTCTTGGGAGCACTTCTGGCATCACTAGTGGTACTTCGTATGGGCCTTATGGTGTTATTCAAAGTTTATGGTATTGCACTAAATACGATGAAAAATATGCAAGAACTGTGAGAGATCACTCTTCACTGCACTGTGCAATTTACTGGAGAGGCAAACTGCTCACAGAGATTATTAGCATAACACAGTGTTGTAAGGGGACACTCACAACCTTTGAGCTCACCTCAAATAGTAACAGGAGGTCTGTACAAAATTATTACAGCAACACAAGTAGGTACTACCATTAATTTCATGCAGTTATGATTTAATACTGCATCTTTGCATTTGTTTACAGTTCTCTAAACTATGAATGGCACCATATACTGTGTTTCTGCAAGTTTTGATAAGTTTTAACTTTTTATAATAGATTTGTGTATATATTACAGTATTAAATGACAAAGTAGACTAGATTCTACATATGCTTTATGCATTTATGACATACCAAACTTTTTTTAGTTTTCTCGATATTTCCAGTCTATGTGGTTCATCTGCGAGTTTTTTCAAGTTGTTGCATATCTCAAAACAATTCTAACATATTTTCTTTAAAAATCCACATATAAGTAAAGCTGCTGAGTTCAAACCTGTGTTGTTCCAGGGTCTACTCTAAAAATAATATTTATTAGGCGTTTACCATATGATAGCCCATTTAATGCTGAACACTGTGAAAACTGAGGCTGAAAAAGGCTACGTGACCCTCCAGGATCATGGAATGAGTAAGCGGAACAGTCAGGACTAATGACCATGAGGCATGCAGAGAGATAATATAGGAGGACTTTCGTACCAGTCTGCAAAAAGCAGCTGCCCCAGGCTCCTGAGTGTTGTCCCCATGGAAATCCAGCAGAACAACATACAACTACTTTTTTATTTAAAAAAAAAAAAAATTAGCACATACGAAGCTTTATTTATAAATAGAGAAAAGTTACAGCCTCAATATTCAAAGGTCTGTTAACTAAACCATAATGCATTCATATGGGCAACATTGTGCAGCTATTAGAAGCTGTAGAGAAGTACAGGTATCCCTTTGTAGCAGAACTCATGCTCCCTGACTCAGAAACCAAATAGATTCAGATAGCAAAACTAGTTTTTTTAAACCAGGACACCTGGCCATCTCTGTGACGTGGTAACTCGAGGGTTAACATCTGATAAATCAAAGAGTCTACAGCGTGCTGCCTCACGGCTAGGGCCAACATCCATAACAGCTGTGAAATATTTGGACTATTACTTCCAGGAAGGTCAGGATGTATTCCAGGAGGTGCCTGACTGCCAGACTCATACCCTTACAGAGAATGCTCTCATTTCCAAGAGGGAAGATGACCAGTGGCACAAAGTCTGGAGGATGCCAGGGAAGAAAGGAGGACAGATCTGGTAAAACATTTATGAGACCAGTCTGGCTTACCAGTGGTTCAGCTCTCTGGAAATGGTTTTTGCAGTAGGGGGAGAATAATGATAATACATACGGATTACTTACCATTTATGGCACTGTTTGAGCACTTACAATTTCATTCAATCCTCATGGGAAAGATACTATTGTAGTATTTGATGGAGAAAGGTAGACAAAGAAAGACATACAGATGAAGAAAGGTCCTATTATCCAGATGCACAGTAGAGTAACTTGCCCAAAGTCACAGGGTTGACAGATTGGTACCAAGATTCAAACCCAAGCAATTTAGTTTCAGAGCCCAGCTTATCAACCAATTCACCACACTGATTGTCAGGAGGAAGGAAAAGGGAAAGAAAGACCCTCACGGAGGAAAACAGGCAAGTGAGTCATCTCACGGATTTGCTCCTTGTATCCAACATCAAGGCTGATTGCTCTAGACACAATGAGACACATGGAGCAGTGAGCATCCTGGAGAGAGTGAAGCACACCATCTTAACAGGCAAAATCTCCCATCTGCAGCGCTGATACCCACATTCTTCGAACAACTGTATCAATAGTGTCATAGGCAACATTTGCTGTATTTCCTGCCTGTAATCCATTTCTCCTCGTTCTGAAGACAAAACTCTGATTTTGATTAGATGCACTGTCCTTCTTACATTTTCATTATTATTGCCAGTCAATCAGAGTGTTCCTTTTCCTACTTAGTTTAGGGTGTGTACACAGGAGATAGATTGCTGGAGGTATCATTTGCCACATCTGGATCCAGCTATGCCTGAAACAGATGTCCTGAATTTTTCAGTTAAGAAAGTCTCTCTTTTTCTTAAGAGAAACCGAGTTGAGTTTTTGTCACGTAAGACAGAAAGAATCCTATATTATACAACTATGTAATTCACAGATGGAAATTAAGAACAGCTAAGACCATCTGCTGCAACCTGGAAGCCAAGCTCAAAACCACCTGGTGAGGAACACTGCTCATGAGACAGTCCAAGGAATAGTGGTTTTATTCTTATTTATCTTCTAGCCAACCTACCAGGTTGATCTAGCACAAGAAATAACTCTTATAATCATCTGAAATGGTTTTTAAAAATAGCTTTAAATCATCAACTTTAAAAAAAACTTTAGCGGTAAAAATGGCATAAACTGTCTTATGGGTAGAAAGGAAGGGAGGCCAGCAGAGACAGACCTCATAGATTAGGACTAAAAAACAAACAAAAAAATGCCATAACCTGTTTAATGAGAAAACTCAAAGGTGATTTCTAGCTTTGCAGTGTTACTCTGATCAGTCAGGTCACTCGGGAAAACAACCACACTAGTTATATTAACAGAGACAATTTAATATGGGGAAATGGTTTTTAAAAAATCATGAGAAAACTGACAAATAAATAGGAATGATGAGATAATAGAATGAAAATATGGCAGCAAGCAGCTACCCTATGGCTCATTAGATGGAAGAGGTTGAGGTTATCAGAACCAAAAAGCTCAGAGAAGTGGCTCCAGGAAGCTAGGACCCAAACCCTCTGAAGAAGGGATGCTACCAGGCTGCTTCTGTTCCCTCAGCAGCTTGGAAGAAGAACTCTATAGAGGTGGAGTTCTGTCCCCTGAGGAAGGATGTTGCCAGGCTCCCTCTGAGGAGTACAATAAAACAATGAAAAGTATGGAAAGAAGCTGGGGATTGGAATAAAATGCTGCTACTGGGATGAAAGGCTGTTGGGTGGGAAGTGGCACTGACAGGACCAACACACAGAAGGAAACATGTCCTCTCTCTCCCTCCTCTTGCTTTCTGGTTTCTCTCCAGTGCTCCAGTGGGGAGAAACTAGCAGGGGCCAGCTGGCAAAGAAGAAATAGAATGTGTAGATTCTAAGCCCTCACATTGCAAAGCAGAATGTTGAACTGTGGATTTGGAGCTGAGAAACAATAGCTTAAAATCAGCATATTTCTCCCTATCCAAGGTAGTCTTCAAGAAAGATTGCATAATTGTTTGGAAAACCATTGTATTGGATAAAATAATACTACTAGTGATGGCTAACATTTATTAGCACTTGATCCGTATAAAGCACTGCTATGCACATAACACAGAATAGTTTATTAATTCCCTCAATGCTAAGTGCATATACCATTATTATTCTCATTTTATAAACAAGAAAACTGAAGTCAGTAATCTTTTTAAGGTCAAATAGAATTCAAACCTTTAAAACCCTGGTCTATATACTCATCCATTGCAAGAAGCTTGTCTAATTCACTTCTTCTCAGAAGCCTTTGGAAAATGCCATTGCCCAATGAATTTAATTTTTCTCTCCTCTAAATTCCTTCATATTCACATTGTAGGTTATTATTTCTGTCACACTGAATTCAGTTAAATAAAGTATGCACAGCCTTTGATTGAAAATCCAGTTCCTTCTGGTTCTCTCCTGATTGAGAGACTACACATGTGTATGCATAGACTCTATGAGTAATATTTTTGAAGTCTTTGTTTTATTAAACTCTCTTCTTTGTCTCCATTTCTGTTCAGGTGATCTGAACCTTATATGGGTTACAGCCAATGCACATACATAATTGTGCTTGAAAATGTTAAAGAACCACCTATGTCCCACATGAGACACCAATCATCAATCAATTAGACATCAAAAAACCCTGGGTTTTTCTAAATCATTACGTCTAACTGGGTTGTTCTCAGAAAGACTGGGTGGTACACGCAGCAATCTCTACCATATGAGAAGCAAAGGATCTTAGGTCAACTCTACCAAAACTCCAGGAGGAAAAAGTGGTTTGATTTACTCTGCTATTTCTTTCTTTTCCATGTCCCAAATTACAGCTTTCCCTAAGATCAGCACTTGGGGGTGTGAGTGGCCAGGGTCAGATCTGGCAGTGATGAGGGTATTGCCTACAACACACACCTACACGCTGAGAGACCCAGCGCAGCCTGAGAAGCCTGTGGCTTGGTTATTCCTGATCTTCTGATGCCATAGGCACATACCTAATATGCAAGGGGAGCTGATCTCCTGAGCAGTAAAATGATGGAGGAAACCAGGCCAATAGATTCCCCACAACCCACAACCAATTTATTCAGGGTCACAAAGACCAATACATCATTTAGACAAGCCATCTGGCCTTTGTGCACCTCAGTCTGACCCTGTCCAACACAATGCCACTATTATTGATTATTGTTATGGTGAAAACCTAGAGAATCTTGGGCTGAAGTTCAGAAACCCTGGATTCTAGGCTTGTATCCAAATTTCCTCCATGACTTTGAGCAAGCCACTTCCCATCTCTGAACTTTCCCATAAAAATGAAGTCCTTAGACCAGTTCTAATTATTTGTGTTTATTTGATTCCCTCATTGTGGGGTTGCAATGCAAATGTGAATGTCTCTGTTCCTTAAGAACAAAAAAACTCACTGCCTTTGACAAGAATTATGTACATGGAACTGATGATGATGAAATCACAGAATCTCAGAGCCTAAAGGACACCCCTTGTTTTTTTAAGAAAGCATGCTCACATTTTGTTATATACATAGACTGCATAGTGGTGAAGTCAGGACTTTAAGGGTATCCATCACCCATACAACATACCTTGTACTCGTTAAGTAATTTCTCATCACCCACCCTCCTCCCACCAGCTCAACCTCTTGAGTCTCCAATGTCTATTATTCTACACTCTACATCCATATGTACACATTATTTAGCTCCGACTTATAAGTGAGAACATGCGGTATTTGTCTTTGTGTTTCTGAGTAGTTTCACTTAAGATAATGGCCTCCAGTTCCATCCACATTGCTGCAAATGACATGATTTCATTCTTTTATGGCTGAATAGTATTCCATTGTGTATATATATATCCCATTTTCTTTAACCAGTCCTCTACTGATGGACACTTAGGTTGATTCTGTATCTTTGCTATTAAGAATAGTGCTGTCATAAGCATACAGGTGCAGGTATCTTTTTATTTTTACTTATTTATTTATTTTAGAGACAAGGTCTCACTCTTCACCCAGGGTGGAGTCCAGGGGTGTGAACATTGCTCACTCCAGCCTCAAACTCCTGAGCTCAGGCAATCCTTCCTCTTAGCCTCCTGAGTAGCTAGGACTAGAGGTGTGCACCACCACATACAGTTAATATTTTTATTTTTTTATTTCTGTAGAGCCTAAAATAAAAAATAAAATTGCTCAAGGCCATGAGTTTGAGACCAGCTGGGTCTCTATGTTACCCAGGCTGGTCTTGAACTCCTGGCCTTAAGCAATTCCCCCACTTCTATCTCCTAAAGCTCTGGGATTACAGGCATGAGCCACCAGTCTATCTTTTGATAAAATGATTTCTTTTCCTTTGGATATATATGCACTAGTGGGATTGTCTGAGCCTAAAGGAACTCTTATTTGTAGAGTCAGATGATCTAGGTTTCTCAAGCAGAAGTGTTCAGCCAAAAGCCACACCATGGGAGATTTGAGACTTAAGTAAACTCTCCAGACTAACGTCCTGTGTTGTTTAGAACACACTCCACCACTTCTTGGTACACACATCAGAGTCCAATAATTGGACTCTGCAACATCATTCACCAATCCC
Organism: Pongo pygmaeus; assembly: GCF_028885625.2. Classification (NCBI taxonomy): domain Eukaryota; kingdom Metazoa; phylum Chordata; class Mammalia; order Primates; family Hominidae; genus Pongo; species Pongo pygmaeus. Next base: position 142,297,977 of record NC_072380.2, read on the forward strand.
TTTTTATTAAAAAATATCAGGAACTGTGGGACAACACATAAGCCATATTCACTTATTTAATAAATATTTTATTAAGTGCCTACTTGAATTTTGCTTTTAATATTGGCAGTCAAAAATAGAGCCCGTGGTCAATCTGTGTTTGAGGCACTGACCATTCGCTTGGCTCCCTTAAGTTGTATAATTATTTGTTTGCAACATTTTGAATTATAGTAAGCACAAGAAATATGGGGGATTTGTTGGCACCACGGTAATGGTGATACTGGAAAGTTGAATAACTTCTTCCAGCTTCCTTTAATTTTTGTCAAAATTCGATTCCCAATATCCCCCAGAAGTCTGTAATAATATCAAGTATTGGGAGCTGATTAATAAAAGCAGAGTTGTCTCAGTCATTGTACCAAACCCCATTTCTTGCAGTGAGGATAGATCTGCCTAAGGGGGCAGTTGCAGGGGGAAAGAGGAGCCCCCATTTAGCACTAGAAAATTGAGATCCCATTTTCTAGTTCTAGAAAAATCTGAGGCCCTGCAGAGTAGACAGGAATGCCTTGTCTTCGTATACTCCTCACCCCAAGTCATAGTTATCTCTGTCATCTTTTTCCAATTCACAGTTCAAAATCAGTCATTTATTTATTCATCGAATTTTGGGGGTGGGATCTAATATATGTCAAGCACTATTCGAGGTGCTGGGAACATTGCAATGAACAGAAGAGAGCAACTCCCACCTCCATGGATCTCATGTTCTCCTCTCATCCCTGGGAAGCCTTGGATGCCCTGCCTCTCGATTGAAAGCCCATGCCTCCATCCAAGGTACCCTGTGGCACTACGTGACTCACTTTAGACAGCCCTTTACGTGTTTTATGTTTGTTTGTTTTGCTTTTTTTTTTTTTTTTTTCTGAGACAGGGTCTCACTCTGTTGCCCAGACTGGAGTTCAGTGGGACAATCTTGGCTCACTGCAACCTCTGCCTCCCAGGCTGAAGAAATTCTCCTGCCTCAGCCTCCCAAGTAACTGGGATTACAGGTGCACATCACTACCGCCTGTCTTATTTTTGTGTTTTTAGTAGAGACTGCATTTCACCATGTTGACCAGGCTGGTCTTGAACTCCTGACCTCAAATAATCCACCCTTTGGCCTCTCAAAGTGCTGGGATTATAGGCTTGAGTCACCGTGACCGGCCTTATGTTGTATTCTCATTAGGTGTTCAATGTCCATCTTCCCTTCTAAACTTGGAGCTCCTCAAGGACAATTAGCAAGATTAGTTTTCTCCATGTCATCTATGCCTAACATAAAATCTATCATGTAATAAGCACTCAGTCATTGCCTTAACTGTCTTCTTTATTTGTCTGATTTAAACTCTGCCTGCTGTGATAAGGTAAGTGTTAATTGTCCCTATTTAAAAGTGAGAAAAGTGAAACTTGAAGGTTTTAGTATCTTATTCAAGAATACACAGCTTCTAAGACAGAAAGCCAGCAAATAGACCTAGCATGGCCAAATTCCCATCCTATGGTAAAGCATAGTCCCAGAGCAATCTTCATCAATTCTTGTGTTCAACAAACCCTTATCAAGATATGCCTTATAGAATTTTGAGCTTGGGGAGCTTATAAGAAAAGAAACCCATAATATCCCTTTCTTCCTGATCAGTTACTACATCCAGAACGTTAACTTACACCTCCCTCATACATTCAACTCCCTGGGCACAGCTACTCACTGACAGAAAAAGATTGATAAGATACACCCAAAAAATAAAAAAGGCTTCAATTGGCTGTCAGAACTTTAATTAAAACACTTATAGATCAACTTCACTCCAGCAAATTGTCTGTGCCACTATTACTATAGTAAGATGAATGTTCACTGGGAAAACAGACAGAGTACTCTGCCCTGGACTAATGTGTAATTTCATAGCCATTGATTTTTTACTTTAAAAATTCTTCCCTGACTATTGGGAACTGGAACTTGTTCTGGGTGACCCAGCAGCAATGTTACATTTTTTTCTTTTATGAATGTGGAAGACCATTTCCTAAGCCCATTCATATTTTATCTTCATTGCCCTGACTCAAAACTAAACTGAAGTTGTATGAGATTGTTGAGGACCTCAGATGGAAGTTTCTGAGGACAAAGGATGGAAAGAGGAATTTGAGTAGCTAAAGGGAAACAGATGAGGAAAAGGAAAGGCCAGAGGAAGAAAATGAATAAGAAATGGGCAAGATGGGCTGGGCGCGGTGGCACACATCTGTAATCCCAGCACTTTGGGAGGTCAAGGCAGGCAGATCACAACATCAGGAGTTCAAGACCAGCCTGGCCAATGTGGTGAAACCTCATCTCTACTAAAAATACAAAAATTAGCTGGGCATGGTGGTGTGCACCTGTAGTACCAGCTACTCGGGAGGCTGAAGCAGAAGAATTGCTTGAACCAGGGAGGCACAGATTGCAGTGAGCTGAGATTGCACCACTGCACTCCAGCCTGGGTGACAGAATGAGACTCTGTCTCAAAACAAAAAAGAAATGGCCAAGATAACTGGAAAAGAGAGGTTGAATATTTTTAATAAGGTTGTCATTGAAGTCTGAAAATAGACTTCTTTAAATGACAATTTCAAGTAAGCATTATTACAAATTCATTACGAAAGATTATTTTTAAAAATAATTCATCTAATTTACTAAGTAAACTTTTATAGAATGCCTCCTATATACCAGGCACTAAGTTCATAGTATAAATTAGAAGTTAAATTTTACCGAGAAATTCATGGTACAAAAAAAAAACTGCTTTTAAAATATTTGTCTAGTTTCTCCAAATATAGACATGGCTATATAGTCAGCTATATCTATTTCTTTTGTATCTATGTATCTATACATACAGACATATGGACATAATTATACATAACAGTAGAAGTTTAGGATTAAATATGGAATTTCAGAGAGAGAGAGAATTCTTCTTTTCTGTAGTTCATAAGAGCTTACAGTACCTAACCACTGCCTCCCTACATGATTTATCCTGGAACAACCCAAATAACAATACTATACCTCATTGTGCCTGAGATTCTATCAATTTTTAAGTGCTTTCCAATTTCAGAAATGTTAATATGAAAAAACGGGCAAGGACAAACCATTATAGAAATGATAAAATGAGGGAAAAAAAGTATCTTAGAATTGATGATATATAATAATAATCTTTATGATTTTCTGAATGCCTAATATGTTTCAGTTACTGTTCAAAGTGTTTTACATGTGTCATTGAAACATTGCAGATACTCTGCCTGGCAAGTCATATCATGGTCCCTATCTCATAGATGAAAAAACTGAGGCACTTAAGGTTAACTAACTAGCTCAAAATCACGTGGCTAGTAAAAGGCAGAGTTCAGCTTCAAATCAGGTGCTCTGGCTGTGGAACCAAGTCCTTAAACACCATTGCTCCAAGTGCAAAGGCTCCTTTGCTCCTATGGGTCATGAAGAGTGTGTCACCAGGAGTGCAGAGATGCCTCTCCTGCCAACTGTGGGCCAGGAGTATGTATGTATCACTAGACTCTCACAAGTATGGTTGTTCAGCTTTGACTCAGCTCTCTCTCTAGTCAGCTGCAGACATGATCAGGGGAGAAATGATCTGGCGACCATTTTCCTGGCCTTCATAGCCCTGCTTCAATTGAGCAGAGAGAGAGAGAGAGAGATTGATTGATTGATTTTAATGAATCAGCTCATGAGATGATGGAGACTGAGAAGTCCCAAGGTCTGCAGGTGACAAACAAGAGAACCATGACAGATGTGTAGTTCAAGTCCAAGTCTGAAGGTCTGGGAACCGGGAGAGTTAACTGTGCAGTTCCATTCCAAAACCCAGCAGGTTCCAGACCCAAGCAGACTCAATGTTTGAGTCCAAGTTCAAAGGATGGAAAAGACCAGTGTCCCAGTTCAACGGCAAGGCAGGAGGGGTTTCCTCTTACTCAACCTTTCTGTTCTAGTTAGGTCTTCAACGGATTAAATTAAGAACACCTACATTAAGAAGGGCAATCTCAGGGCAAGGCACAGTGGCTCATGCCTGTAATCCCAGTACTTTGGGAGGCCAAGGCGGGTGGATCACCTGAGGTCAGGATTTTGAGACCAGCCTGGTCAACATGGTGAAACCCTGTCTTCTACTAAAAATACAAAAAATTAGCTGGGCGTGGTGGTACACACCTGTAATCCCAGCTACTCAGGAGGCTGAGGCAGGAGAATCGCTTTAACCCAGGAGGCAGAGGTTGCAGTAGCCAAGATGGTGCCACTGCACTCCAGCCTGGGCAACAGAGTGAGACTCTGTCTCAAAAAAAAAAAAAAAAAAAGGGAAATGTGCTTTACTCAGTCTACAAATTCTACAAATTCAAAAGTTAGTTATCCTGAAATACCCTAACAGGCATGCCAGAATGATACTTGGCCAAATGTCTGGGCATTTGGGGGCCCAGTCAAGGTGACACATGAAATTAACTATCACATCATGGAAATGCTTTATCCCCATGCTCAGCACCCCAGACAAGCACAAGCCAGGCTCAGGCCACACAACCCTACAGGTCTTAGTCTCAGGGCCAGGTGTGTTTCAGGACTCAGCATTTTTTCAGATGTTAGAAAGGTAAAATGATACAAATGCCATATATTACCTCAAATCCCCAGTGGGCAGTTCTCTTGGAAACTGCATCAATATTTTCATAGTGAAACATGAATAATTAATGTAACAGAAATATTCAAACCACAATTATCCTCATGTCAGTTCAGCTCAGGTTTTGCTGCCAATGAATTAGGTGAGTTTTACTGCCACATTGAAAAAAAATAACCTCTTTGTTTTCAGGGGTACTTTTAAGATTGAAATATGACATAGCAGATTTTGTGCACCTATATTAATAGTGACTAGACACTGAATCGGGACCTAGCTAGTTTTCCCACGACACACTATTTTGTAAACAAATATAAAGTTTGTTTTTTTAAAAAAAGTTGATGCATAGTGATAGGAATATTCATTTCAAAAACAAATAGGATAAAGAATTGAAACATTTTTTGCTAGAAAATTAATTTAAAAATTGTTGAGGGTAGAGCAAAAACAGGTGCAGCTAAGACTGTATGTTGAAACAGTCCTTCTAGAAAACAATTTGGCCATGTATATCCACAGCCCTTGAAGCTTTTATGACTTTTAACCCAATAATTTGACTTGTGAGAAAAAAATTCAAACTTCAGAGGAAAAATAACTATGAAGATGTATATTTCATCATTATTTGCATGTAGGATACAATCTAAATATTTTAAAATAGAAAAAGCATTAAAGATTTTGTGGCTTACATATGCAGTGAAGTACTATGAAGTCATCAACTTGAGAAAATACTTGCAATATAGTATTACAAGGGAAAACTGTGTGTATAATATTGTGCAGTGGTTAAGGTTGCTGGACAGATTGCTGAAGTTTGTGTCCTCAGAAAGTTATTTAACTGAGTCTCAGTTTTCTCATACATAAATGGTGACAGTCATTGCAGCAGGCAGAATAATGCCCTCCCAAAAACATCCCCATGACCTATGGATATGTTAAGTTAAATGACAAGACGGGAATTAAGGTTGCAGACGAATTAAGTTGCTAATAAGCTGACCTTAAACTGGAGGATTAAGCTGGATTACCCAGGTGGACCCAAAGTTATCTCAAAGGTCCTTAAACATGGAAGAGGGTGCAGAAGAGGGAGGCAGAGGGGTGCAATACGAGAAAGGCCCACTGTTAATGGCTTTGAAGATGAACATAAAGCAAAGAAAGTAGAGACGTCCAGAAAGTGGAAAAGTCAAAAAACAGTCTCCCCCAGAGCCTCCAGAAAGAATGCTAGTCCTGCTAACAGCGTGGCTTCAACCCAGTAAGACCAAGGCTGGATTTGTAACCTCCAGAACTGTAAGAGAGTCAATTTGTGTTGTTTTAAACCACTAAGTTTGTGGTGATTTGTTAGAGCAGTCATAGGAAACTAATATAGAATAATGTTTTACTAGTCAGGGAAATAAATTAACCCCAGCCAGAGACCTACATGCTCAACAAATACTGTTAATATTATGATTATCATGTGTATAGAAAATACTGAATATCAATATTTTATCAATGTTTCCTCAAGGAAATGATTTAGAAGTGATTTTCTTGTTTCTTTTTAATTTCAAGATTTTCTAAACTGAGGATGAAACTTTTTTTGATTCAATGTAAAAATAGCAATAAGTACCATACAAGAGTTGTTTAGTTTGGGGAAAATCTTACTCAGATCCAACTCCTCTGACTGCTCCAAAACCAACACCCTAGACCAGTGGTTCTCAGCTGGGGGTGACTTTGCACCCAGGAGACATTTGATCATTGTAAGGTACATGGATGTGCTTTTGTCAAGGAATAGGCCGAGGCGGACATCCAGGCCTGCATAACTCAGCGAGTTTGGTGCACAAGCGCACACCTCCACATGTTATATAACCTGTTTGTGTAAGTTCATACCTGGCTCTAAGCCACTGTTGTCCGTAAAAGGTGTAACTGTCTGGCTAACGCTATACAGGGGATCTCAGGACTCGGCTCAGCTTAACACGGCTTAACATGGTGGGCACGCTGGCGTCCAGAGAAAGAGAGAGAGAGCTAAAGCTGTCCATCCTGCAGACAGACAGGAGGGAGCCAGGGCGCAGCTCTGCTTGCTCGTGCCCAGAGAAAGAGTTAAGCTGCTGACCCTGAAGGCAGGGGAGAGCCGGCCATGCAGCTGCAGGCGTGGGGGGCAGCAGGAGCCACAGAGCCAGAGCAGACAGCCGAGATAAAGGTGGACAGTATGAGAAAGCTGTTGATGAGAGCTGCTGCTGAATAAAATCATCTTTCACCTGCCCATGGCCCCCCAGAGTGTTCTTTCTGCTCATCCACCCACTCCCCTCCAGACTTCAGCATGGGCTGGACCTGGACCCTGGGTTCTGATACCATCACACTTAGAATAAATTGCTAAGTCCTTTAACATGGCAGGTTCTGTGACCAGAGTGTCCATCAGTGATCACTGATCTCCTTGTTCAAGCTATCCCAACCACGATGGCCGCCTCCTTGCTGCTCCCTGAACGTGCATGCTCTGTCCCTATCACTGTAAACATCTTGTCCTCTCTCTGCCTACTACACACTGGACCATGGACTATATACTTTATTTCTCTGAGCCTCAGTTTCCTTGTCTGCGAATTGGGGGCTATGATATCTACTGTGTAGTGTAGTTCTAAAGACGAAATCAAATACGTCTGAAGCAGTGCTCAAGCTAGGGTATGGCACATAGCATGGGCTCTAAATGTGTGCAGCCTTAATCTCTCCAGGCCTCTCCTTTCTCCAGGTACAGATGGGATGGCAGGAGCATTAATAACTCATACCTCATTCACCCTGCTTCCTTGCTCACACCACATTTCAGCTCCATTCAGAAGCTTACTAATTATTACAGAAAGACTGCTCTTGAATGTCTCTGTCTCCACTGTGCACGGCATCTCTGCTTCCTTCCACCCCTTGCAGTTGCCTTCACCCAGTCTGCTGGATGTGGAATCACCAGGGATGCCTCACCCCTGCACCTGCTGCCTGCACCCCAGGCAAGAGTGGTGGTGTCCTCAGGAAGGGGGCTGCTTCTGAATGCTCCTGAATCTGCCGGCATTCAAGGCACCGGAGGAAAGCTGCATTGTATGCACTAGTGGATCGCTGGGCCAAAAAAAATGCCTTTACCCTGCTCTGCTCACATTTCCTACCATTTATCAGCTGAGAGCTTCAGGCAGGTTATTTCACGTCTCCTACTTTTCCTAATTAAAATAGGGGTGAGAAAAAAATCTACTTCACTAAGCTGGAATAAGGAATAAAATGGAGAAATGTATACAAACGCACAGAGATGGTACCCATCTGGAACGTACATGGTGCTCAATCTCTATCGACACTCCTTGCCACCATTAACTTCTTTTCCAAGAATGAAAACGCAGGACATAAACTAAGATATTTGTATACCTTCGTCTCAGAGCAATCCCTTCAGCTTCTTCCTGGTTGCTTGCTATGAAATGAATAGTGTCTCCCTCCCCCAAATTCATATGTTGAAGCTCTGACCCTCCATGTGGCGGTATTTGGAGGTGGGACCTTTAGGAGGTGATTAGGTCATGAAGTTGGAACCCTCAAGAATGGGATTAGTACACTAGTAAGATGACACATATGAAAGATCATCTGTTTCTCAACCATGTGAGGCTATGGCAAGAATGTGGCCACGTATAGACCAAGAAGAGGGCCCTGACTATGCTGGCACACTAATCTTGGACTTCCCAGCCTCCAGAACTGTGAGAAATAAATGGGTTTCTGTAAGAAAGCCATCAGCCTATGGTATTCTGTTACAGCAGCCCAGGCAGACTTAACACAGTGCTTCTTCATGAGACTCAATATTGGGGCAGGGACTGATTCCTGCAATGGACACCAAGCCGTCTTCTCACCCTAGGTCTCCCACAATTATCCAGGGTGTGTGTGACACACACACACACACACACATTATCTTCCTCTTTCTAGTCTACAAAAAGAACAAAGAAAAACAAGAGTCTAAAATAAACAAAACAAAGCAAACATTGTGCTAATTGTTTCTTATCCATTTGCACATTAGGCATGTCCAGAATTTCTGATTCTCAGGCTCAAGAATGCCTGTTGCAAAATGAGCCTTCTTCCGACTCCCTATGTCTAAAACCATCAAGCCAGATCCAGGCTGCTTACCTGTGGTTCTCTTGGGTCATTATACATTAAAGTAAAGCTGGATTCCACTATAAACCAGGCCAGACGACTCACATATTCAGACCTTTGTTCAACTGTGAATTCTTCAGATTGTTAACACCCATCCTTCACATTGGATTCATGTAAACCTAGTACATGGGTTGCTGTTACTTGTTAAAGATGAGAAAATGGTGATGACTAGAAATAATAGCGCTAGTTACAAACACAGGCCCTAAAGCCCATGGTCTTAACTCTCAGAAAGAAGAAAGGAGTCTAAGGAGAGAATTTAGAAAATTTTTCTACTTAGGTGGGAAAATAACTACATCTTCATTTCATTCACCTCTAACTGAAATTTAGCATTTCTTTGAAGTTTGAATGTAAGCAAAAAACCAAAGTACTATTAACAGTAACTGTATCATTGATGGAAATCACAGGTATTTTTATATCACATTACAATTATTACAAACACCACAAAATAATGTCATTTAAATTTATTGCCACTTCAAAATTATAATAATTACTAAACTTGTTGCCAGTCTTGTTTGATGCATTAATAAAGATGTCCACATATTACTATAACATAAATTCTTTTAAAAATATTTTGGACCAGGCACGGTGGCTCATGCCTGTAATCCCAGCACTTTGTGGGGCCGAGGTGGGTGGATCACCTGAGACCAAGATTTTGAGACCAGCCTGGCCAACATGGCAAAACCCCGTCTCTGCAGAAAATATAAAAATTTGCTGGGTGTGGTGGCAGGCGCCTGTAATCCCAGCTACTTGGAAGGTTGAGGCAGAAGAATCACTTGAACCCGGGAGTCAGAGGTTGCAGTGAGCCAAGACCACCCCACTGCACTTCAGCCTGGGTGACAGAGTGAGACTTCCCTCCTGTACCTCAAAAAAAAAAAAATATATATATATATATATATATCTCTTTGATAAGTATACTAAAATATAATTGGTTTATGTTGAATTTCATAATGCATATGTATTATGATACATATTATATTAAATATCATTTCACATTTATTATAATAGGTATTATTTGATATTAGATATTATTTGATTATTAGGTAATAGATATTATTTGATAAGAATATTATTCTTAAAAAAGGATCCATAGGCTTCATTTGCCTACCAGAAAGGTCCAGAGAACAAAAGTGGTTCAGAACCTCTGAAGCAGAGAATTTTTGCAAGAAAGGCATTGGGGAAAAGCACAGAGAAGTTGGATGAAGTTGGGCGAGGTGTTTGTTTATATGTAGGTAGCAGCAACGAATGGCAGGTTTCTATGGGTTAGTAGTAATGGTCTTCAAATTCTTGGATAAGATCCTGATATTAAGACAACACAAAATATATCCCTTCCCTATCTTCCCCCGCCCTCCCCTACCCTCCCCTGCCCTTCTCTTCTCTTCCCTTCCCTTGGGTCCAAGCCTAGATGGAGTGGGCTACCCAGCACCTAGTCAGCAATCTGCAGCTGCTGTTTAGAATTCTAAATAAACCATTTACAAAACTCATCCTTCAGCCGATTTTAGCCTCCAGGTGAAAAGTAGGCTTCCCTCCTACTGTTCCCTCCTGTATCTGTGACCCCACCCCCATGCTTTATAATTGTCTAGTGTTTTAACATCCTCCAAAATCATTGGTATCTTAACTGAGGTCTTTAAGTACCTTAAAACAGGGGTCAAAAACTCAAACTTTCTCATGGACTAAGCAGATTATGTTAATGAGTGAAGATTTAACCAGTTGACTTGGGATCCTTCTGGTATATTGCAATACATTCTGGGGTCACCCAATCCTTGCTACATTCACCCATTTTTTCCACACACTGAGTCTGTGTATTGCTATACTGCAATAATGATCAGTGTTTCCAGAGCTTTCAATCTTTCAATAAAAAACAGAATTCCAAAGTGTTATGTGATATATTCCGATTTTTAAATGCTATGAGTCAAATTTAGCCAGTAGCTGAGCTAATAACCTCTGGCTTAATAATGCTAATATAATAAGGAAATTTCTAACACCAAGCGAAGATTATTTTGATGGTGGCCTCCCCAGGACCTTCTTGGGTACCTCGGAACAGCATTTGACAAAGTTTTTCACATGCATGATTATATTTGCCCCTAAAGAGCTGGGGCAGGCATTAGGGACACCGATCTACACGTTAGAAACTGAGACTCAGAGAGGTTGCCTGACAAGCCCAACATCACACAGCTAGACTGGAGCTGAGCTGTGCTATATTTCATTCTCAGATGGCCTCGCACTGCAGTGCTTTGCCCTAAACGCTCCTGGGCAGTCAGTTAAGAGCCAGCCCTGGTTTAAGCTGGCTACCTCTGGCCTCCAACTCTCTCTCTGGGATACATTTAAATAGCTTTAAAACAGAAGCTTGGAAACATATAATTTTGGCAACTAGTCCAACTGCTCTGACTACCTCTAGTATTTTATGTTCTAATCAACTGACTTCATGTTTTTTAAATCCTCATATACATCCTGGTGTGCAGTGATCTGACAGGCATCATGGAACAACTTTGATTTTTCCATTTGCTCAAGGATTTTAACAGGTTGATCACATCAGCAGTAAGCTGTAGGTCCCTCCCCCTTCTCCTCTGTCACAGAAATATTACCATGACTTGCTAGTTCTTCTGGAAATAGCCACTTGCCATAGCGATAAATCTTAGGTTCACTATATAACCCCTGATGCATTTCACATTTTCCCACCAAATTCCACTGTCCAAATTTGGAGTCCCAACTTGACCACAAGCAGATACAATTTCACTTTGTGGGATTTTCCCAGCTTTTCCTTGCATTAGGATTGCAAAGCTTGTAACACCAGCTGTGTCTGAGCCAGCCGTCCAAAAAAGGCAATTGTGTTCCCTGATGGAATCGCTGCGCACAAGAGCTGCTGCCAGCTCTGCTCCTTGAGCAGCCTTTTCAGGATTCTGGGGCTGCTTCCAGCCCCTCCTCCCCACTCACCAGTTAATGATGTAGGCCCCTCAAACAGCCTATGGTCCTTTAAAAGGCCTAGGAAAAGAAAGGGAAGAATAATGCATACTCTTCCTCTCTCATTCCCTGGAACTCCATTTTTATTTTCTTCATCACCAAGATTCTCACCAATCTTGTATTTATTTCATCAATACACATTTATTTATAAATTACCATCCTTGTCCTTGGCACTTATGTTAGGGGTTGGGGAAAATAAGCTTAAACAAGGCAGGTGCTATTTCTACGAGGACTCATAAAGCAACAGGGAACTGGAAATGGGATGATAATAATAATAATAATAATACCAGTCCACAATCCCTTATTCAAAATCTTTGAGGCCAGAGAAGTTTTAGAATTCAGACATTCTCAGACCTTGCCGACATGACATGGTATATATACATTGTATGTCATAATATATATACACTGTATGTTTCACAGAATCTCATCATCAAATTTAACTTATATAAGACAGGTAGCCTCACATCACCTCAGGTCAGATTTTGCCCCCAAAACTCATTTTTACATCCAACTTTCTATTTTGTATTTTGGATTTTGGATTTTGGATTTTGGAACTGCAGTGATGGGACTTGGACCCTGAATGGTTTTCACTTATTGAGTGTCTACTATGTTCCAGGCAATTGACATGTCTTAGCCCCTTTTATCCTCCAAAAAGCCCTTCAAAATAAACTATATTTTGACTGTTACTAGACACCCTATCTGCTAAACTTTTTTTCACACAGACCACCTTTCATGAGCATCATTAACACTGCAGCAGGATATTGTTCCCTCTATTTTAAGGAAAGGAAGCTGAGGTTCATGGAGGTTAAGGAACTCTCAGAAGGTTGTGGAGAATGTGAGTGGTAGGCTGGGAGCCGCGTCTGCTGGTGCTACCGGAAGCTCTACTGTTTCCATGATGTAAAACAGCTGCCTTTCTTGGGAGCCACTTTGATTCCACTGAACGCCCTTTCTGCCCTTTCCACTTTTGGTTCCAAAGCCCTCCCTAGTTTCCATCAGAGGTTCTACAACATGAAAATAAGTCCCACCTCACAGATTTGTTCCACGTAACATGCCCCTATTGATGGTCATTGGATTACTCTTTTCCATTTCAAAATAAATTCAGAATCAGACTTTTCTGGGGTTGAATTTTATTCCTGACCCTGACATGAGCTTAGAAAAGTCAGTTCACCTCTCTGAGAGTGTTTTCCCATACTTGAAATTGGGGGGAAAGATAAAGTCAATAATCATTAGCATTATTACAGGGATAAAATAAGCTAATTTGTGTAAAGTGTTTAATGTGATGTCTGGAAAAGCATAAGTGCTTGACAAAGAGTAGCTATTACTGGGGCAATTATTATGACTTTTGTTATCATCGTTATTGAAAACTTATTGCTTGAGCACAATCTGGGCTAAGTAGGAAACTAAGTGAATGTGATGCAGTAGTCTATTACATTGTCACTACCTGGCAAGTCCAGTCTCTTCTGAAGAAAGCTGATCATATTATCCACAACACTGAACAAAACCCAGTGCCCCAAGAATAGGAACTTGACCCATAAACTGTCACCTAAGGTGGCTTCTGGCTTCTGAGTTCTCTTGGTACAAAGCACTTGCACACAAGAAATAATAGTGGTTTACTGAGTCCATATAAAAGTCTTTTTATTTGTTTCTTTTTTTTTTTCCAACTTTTATTTTAGACTCAGGGGCATGTTTACAGGTTTGTTATCTGGGTATATTGCATGCTGAGGTTTGGGGTATGAATAATCCCATCATCCAGGTACTGGGTATTGTACCCAATAGTTAGTTTTTCAATCCTTGTCCCCCACCCTCTCGCCTCTAGTAGTCCCCAAGTGTCTACTGTTGCCGTCTTTAAGTCCATGAGCACGCAATGTTTTACTCCCACTTATAAGTGAGAACATATGGTATTTTGTTTTCTGTTTCTCCATTAACTTGCTTAGGAGAATGGCCTCCAGCTGCACCCATGTGGCTGTAAAGGATATGATTTTGTTCTTTTTTATAGCTGCATAGTATTCCATGGCGTATATGTACCATATTTTCAAGAAATTCTTTTTAAAGGCAGATTGGATGTGAAAAAAAAAATCCAGAGCTCAAGCTATCTGCCTGCCTTGGCCTCCCAAAGTGCCAAGATTGCAGGTGTAAGCCACTGTGCCCGACCTATATCCACTATCATGATTGCAGATGTATATTATGTCCAAACGTTTAAAATGATACACTTTAACTATGTGTAGTTACTTGCATGTAAGTTATATCTCAATATAGTTGTTAAAACAGTTTAAAATATTTTTTAAAAACTCTCATAGCTTGATTCAATAAATCTTTTTATATTTGAAAAAAAAAAAAAGAAATACATAAAAGACCAGTTGGCCACAAGAGGGTAGAGAATAGACATAAGGGGCAAAGAAGAAGAGGAAGAGGAAGAAGAAGAAGGAGAAGGAGAAAGGAGAAGGAGAAGAAGAAAAAGAAGAAGAAGAGAAGAAGAAGAAGAAGAAGCAGAAGAAGAAGAAGAAGGAGGAGGAGGAGGAGGAGGAGGAGGAGGAGGAAGAGGAGGAGGAGGAAGAGGAGGAGGAGGAAGAGGAGGAGGAGGAAGAGGAGGAGGAGGAAGAGGAGGAGGAAGAGGAGGAGGAAAGGGGGAAGGCGGAAGGGGGAAGGTGGAAGGGGGAAGGGGGAAGGGGGAAGTGGGAAGGGGGAAGGGAGAAGGGGAGCATTTAGAGAAGCATGGGCAATAGTTGCAGAAAGAGAAAGAACCCTGGTCAGATCATCAAAATGCCAGAGAAGAGAATTGAACTCCAAAGTCTGTGCTCTTGATCACTACAATAAGGGCATCAGATCCTCATGCCTCTGGGGCCAGTTGAGTAATAGAAATGAGAGACGGATGCCTGAGGAAGCCTATGTGAAAGTACAGCGTGCACAGCCTTTCAAAAGGGGGCAGCCGCTAATGTATTTTGATAAATGGTACTCTGTGGGAACATAAGCCAAATTTATCAGGTCTTCTGACTTTTCAGGAGAAGACAGGAATTCAGATATCCATGGGAAAAGTCCAGTGTTTTAATGTTTAAAACTAATTTGGTCTTCTTTAATCACTGTGCAGGCAAAAATACACACACACATACACACACATCATTTTTGGGTTAGGTTTAGTCTACAGACCTTCAGTTTGAGAATACTGCCTTATACTACCAGCCGTAAGACAAGGGAGATGTTTGGTGCAATGTCCAAACTCCCTACTCTGACCACATATGGAAACAAGAAAGGAGAAGATGTGCTATCAGTCCAATGAGAAAATATCTCAGAGTTCCAGTTGAACTCTGAGAGAAGAATCCAAAGAAGATGTTTCATCAAATAGGCCAAGCCATTTCATAAATCCAAAAGGAGAGCATATGTGTGTTTCTGGTCAAGATACAGTAATAGAGACTAGATTTACCTTCCCCTTTAAACAACTAAAAAGCCAGCATTTAAAACACATGAAACATTTTTGAGACATTGAACCTAAGTCTCACTTCATTCATTTACCTTCTCTTACAGATCACTGTCCAGTGCAGAAAAGTTATCTGTAAGAGAAGGTAAATGAATGAGGTGAGCCCTCTGACTGCCCCAGCTGACAACACAGACAGTTTCCAGGCCACAGCACAGGGAAAGGAATCCCCATGGAGCTGGGTGGTCCCACTGAGTTGAGATGATGGATCTGAGAATGCAGGAAACCAAAATGGCTGAAGTTTGAAGAACAGGGCACTACCACAAAGAGAGCTACCTAACAGAGAACACCAGAGATTCTACAGAGTCCTCCTTGAGTCTTCAGCTGCGCACTAATCAGCACATGCGTGCAGAGACTTTATGAGATGAGGGTTGGGGGAAGCACCAACAAGGATTAGAGGAAAGATTCCCTGCCACGACACTGGCACCAGGAATAATTCTTTTTTCCAGTAACCTAAGTGGAAAACCTCATACTTCATGGAGTATTGGGTAAAATGTTCAGAATATTCACCTGCTGTCTTTGACTGTATTTTATATATATATATAATATATTACATATGTATATGTTATGTTATTATATTATATATTATATATTTATGTATAACATAAATGTATATACCATATATGTAGTATATACATATATAGTATGTATGCATTTATCATATATGATATATATGTATATACATGTATATGTACATATACACATGTATTATATATAATACTATACATATTATATACATAATATAGTATACATTGTACGTGTATTATATATTATCTATAATATATGTAATACTAAATGTAATACATCATATATTATGTTATATATCATGTAAATATTATATGTTATATATATTTTGTATTGATACTATATATCAATATATAGTGTATAAATATAATATATACCATATATTATATATATAATGTATAGTACTATATATATAACATAACTGGAGAACTGGTTAAGAATGATTCTGAGTTTGCACAGAGATTGACGGAACAGTGTTTTAAGAGCGGCTGTCATAGGCAGGAGATAAGAGACTGAACAGCACAGATGTTCCATTGTTGCCATTCCTGCTCAACGGTTTCTCCAGTTGGAGACCTGAATCCATTATTTCCTTTCAGAAAAAGACCTCTCTTTGATACTCTTCTCCTTTGTTTTCGTATTTTTAGTAGAGACGGGGTTTCACCATGTTAGCCAGGATGGTCTTGATCTCCTGACCTTGTGATCCGCGTGCCTCGGGCTCCCAAAGTGGATACTCTTCTCCTTAATCCCTCACTCATTCCAGGAGACACAGAGTTTCCTCTAACTAACAATAAGGCAACTGGATGTGGAGCTTCTCAGTATGATTGAGGCTTCCTTCATGCCATTTCACCTAATTGGGCCTCAGTTTCCTCATCTGTTACATAGACCCATGTTAAAATAGATGATCTAAACTTAATAGTAAAATAAGTAATCATATTATAATAAATAAAACAAACAATTATTTTTGTCCAATATGATGTTTCCCTATTGCAGACTTCTTATGGGCTTTTTAAAAATCAGAAATTTAATCAATTCACATTTCAGATTGACCAGTTACTTTCCCTGTTCACTTTACTCCTCATCTGTATGAGTTCCATTCTCTACAGTGATTAAGCATTTTGCAAGGATAAGAAAAATTGTTTTTGACCTTTGGGGAATTAAATTTAGAGTTTATTGTTTGGAACGCTCCAGGTAAATAATAGTTTATACAGTAATAAATTGTGTAATTGCATTTAATCTGTGCCTAGAGGCCAGGAAGCACTGCAAATCAGTACATTCCAAATAAGGCTCTGTCATTCTGGAAGGCAGTGGGAACCCACTGCAGTAAGGACATCTGTTGATGCAGCACGCATTTCTCCAGAGTGCAAAACCATGCAGAGGCCTCGGGTTTGGTCCAGTTTCAATCACTGCCATTCAAGTGATGAGGAGGACTATGACAAATTATTGGAGGTAGGAAACACTGGTCCTAGGACAGAAAATCAAACGATTCTGAACTGTAACCAAAAGCAGACTAAGGGCCAGCTTTGGGAATGTGTTTCCAAACCCAGGCAATGGAATGGGTTGAAAAAAGCCATAGAGTAAGAGGAATGAGGTAATTCATTGAGGTTTTAGTCTGCAACCTCCAGTCACAGGTGTGACTTGAATAATGCATTCCTCCTTTCTTGGCTGGGGGTAGGAAAATACAGTGATTGAGATGTGTGTACCAGAGTCAGATTGCCTGAATTTGAATCTAAGCTCTGGCATGTCCTCTCCCTGACCTCGAGTTCTCCAACCCTTAGCTTATTTGTCTGTAATATGGGACCAGTCAGACACCTTCCTCATAGGACCGTGTGAAATTAATGAAGAGATGCCTAGGAAGCACTATGTTGGCAATAATAGTAATGCTCCATTTACACCAGGAATGAGGTCTTCAGCATAAATGTGTTTTTCAGACAACTGAAATGTCATCTTTCCTCTTAGCAATATTTTTTTGTTTTTATGAAAACATTGTAAAACATACCATAAACTTTCCCACATACTAAAACAGAGTATAAGAAAATAACATAATATTTGGAGTAAGAAAATATGGGCTTTGGTCTGGCTTTGCCACTTCATAGCTTGGGGACCCTGAGGTATGGGTGTCTCTGAGCAGCAATTTGCAGCCATTTGAAATGATGCTTGCACGTCATGGAGCTGACAGAGGAGATATAGGTGATAAATGCTTTGCACGCTCATTTGCCAAATAAAACCACTGTTTGTTTTTCTTGATCATTTAAGACCATTGTTATGAGCATGGATTGGTATATCACAGCATTATTACGTTTTTACCTCATGGAAGAAAATGTAAAAAAGCACCATGTGTTCACATCACGAGACTGCCATCCTCTCGGGACACCAGGCGTCCATCGCAACTGACACGGTACTTTTCCTATGCTCACTGCCTGGGAAATATTTGTGAAATAGATGAAATAATCATGCTTTCTTAAAATAGTGACTTTAGTCTTTCCTTTTAAAAGAAATTATGTGCTAAGTATTAAAAATACAAGTCAAACTGACCTACATATAAAGAAGTTAGTCTTTTTTTAAAAACCACCCAGCATCACATCACCTAAAAATAAGCATTGCCAGTCTTTGGTGAAGATCAATTCAGTTACCATTCTATTATACATAGAAACAGAAAGGATAGCCAGGCGCAGTGTCTTACGCCTGTAATCCCAGCACTTTGGGAGCCCAAGGCAGGCAGATCACGAGGTCAGGAGATCAAGACCATCCTGGCTAACAAGGTGAAACCCCGCCTCTACTAAAAACACAAAAAAATTAGCCAGGCATGGTGGCAGGCACCTGAGGTCCCAGCTACTCAGGAGGCTGAGGCAGGAGAATGGCGTGAACCCGGGAGGTGGAGCTTGCAGTGAGCCTAGATCATGCCACTACACTCCAGCCTGGGTGACAGAGCAAGACTCCATCTCAAAAAAAAAAAACAAAGAAAGAAACAGAAAGGATAGTTCACAGACACACAAATACATTGATAGAAGGTATTAAAGACAACAATGAGGTTATAATGTAAGTGTTATTTCCAATAAAAATATTATATTTAAGTTCATTTAAACGTAATATGGTAAAAAAGAAACTAAAGAAAAATTGAAATAAACTGCTAAATTGAATGTTTCTTACCTGAAAGATTTGTTAATTTGTGACAGATACCTCTAAAGTTCAAGAAATAAAAGATTACAAAATATATTATAAGAAGCCATTTAAACATTCAACATTTTGTTGTACCCTTGGTTTCACAGAGGATTAGCATAATTACTTACTTTCTCACCTCTCATTTCCCTTCCTCCCACATTTATTAGCTATATTACTATTTTCAATTTGTCAGTGTTTAGAGAATTTGCATTTTACTCTAAAATAATAATTATAACTATATACCATTTAAATTATATTTTTAAATGTATACTATCAATATCTATTCAGCACCCATTATGTGCCAGGTGCTATTTAACATGATGAGTATACAGTGGTGAATAAAACAGAACAAATAAAATAGAATCCCTGCTGTCATGGAACTTATGGTAAGAGACAAGCAATAAAAAATAATATTCTGTCTACACACGTACATGCGCATATAAAATATGTCAGGCAATGATAGATGCTATCAATAAAAATAAAGCAGGTGAAGAAGGAAGAGAGAAGAGTATTCGAGTGTGGAATATTTATACAGGGTAGTCCAGTGATCTTAAAACTTTCTAGGAAATAGGAAAAGTACAAGAGCCAGGCTTTTTACAGTGGCTTCTTTCCTCCTAGTGCCTTTAGTTTGGTTGGATTTTTATCAAGAAACAAACACTTGAATGAATTTTTTTAAGTACTCATTGATGCTGTATTCCAAAAGTTCCCAAATGCCGGATACGTCTCCCTTTTGCCTTATTACTTAGAGGGCAAATTGGCAGATTATAAACTTCCTGGCTCAAGTTCTTCTCCTTAGAACTTTATGGGCTTTACTCCACTGTCTTCTGGCATTGACTGTTGCTGCAGCAACATCTCAGAAGAAAGGAGACTAGGAGACCAAGTGCCTGGAGATGGGGAAATGGGTAAATAACTATAACACTATCCCTGATAAGAGGGAGTGTATGTGAAACTAGGGCAGTAGAAAGGGGAGCAGGGAAAGGGTCGGAAGTGTTGCAAGATTCGAGATCACTTAACTTCTCTGTGTTGTTGTTTTTTTTTTTTTTTTTTTGTCAGCATGATGTTGTATCATGAGCATGTAGAACTGGATCCCAGCTTCGGAATCTAAGAAATCTAGGTTCCAATCCAATATCTGCCCCAATATCTGCAGCAATACCTTAAGATAGTCCCTTTGCCTCTCTGATCCTCAGTTCATATATCTATAAAATGGGAATAAGAATTACTTTGGAAAGATTTATAAGAATTAGAAGCAATATAAGTGAAGTTTTTGAGTTACTGCCAAGTGCCAATCAAGTTGTTTATGCTAGATAACAAAAGCTATGATTTCTATTGTGCCAACCTTGGCTACATATCTGTCGAGGGCCAAATAATGAATATAAACATAGTAAAACAGATAAAAATACATATATGTATATGTTAGAAAAATATACATACAAGATAAAATGTACATACAAAAAGATGGCACCAGAATACTTAGACTCCCGAAAAATGCTGCATTCAATTTTGATATAATGTTTATAGATGATATGTGTGTGTGTGTGTGTGTGTGTGTGTAGCAGAGCCCTTCTCTGTAAATGTCAATTTAACCCACACTTGAGTTCAAGGAACTTAAATATTATTTGCTTTTACTACTATGAAAAACTACTTGCAAAACAGTAACATCAGCCATGTTCAGTGGCTCATAACTATAATCCCAGCAATTTGGGAGGCCAAGGTGGGTGGATCACCTGAGGTCAGGAGTTCCAGACCAGCCGGCCAATAAGGCAAAACTCCATCTCTACTAAAATTACAAAAATTAGCCAGGTGTGGTGGCACATGCCTGTAACCCCAGCTACTCGGGAAGCTGAGGCAGAAAAATTATTTGAACCGGGGAAGCGGAAGTTGCAGTGAGCCGAGGTCACACCACTGTACTCCGGCCTGGGTGACAGAACCAGACTCCATCTCAAAAAACAAACAAACAACAACAACAAAAAAAAAAACCAGTAACCATCAAAGTGCAGATTTCTTCTTGAGATCTAATATGTAATAGGTGAATTCATATAGTTGGTCAAAGTGAAGGGATTGACTAAACTGATGAAAACTGACTAAGCAGTTAACCAACCTGGTGATTCATCAAAATCTGGCCCTATTATCACCACAACCATCCCTTCTCCTATCACAGCTGGTATAGATGTCTCTTCCTGGACTATTTTTGTCTTATCTTTCCTACACTAATAAACCAAGTATCAACTTTGAACAAACAGGGAAACTGGGAAGAATCTGATAAGTTTATATCAAACTGACAAATTCTTTGGTCTCAGTATCTACCTCTATTTTCATTTCTTCTGTCCTTCAAACTTTATTTCATTTTATTTTATATTATTTATTTTTCTATCAGAAGATTCTGGGCTCCTCAAAGCACACATGAGTCTTCTGTGATGTCAGAATGGTATATCTATGGGAAAGTACCCTCAACAGAAATAAAACACTTCTTACCTGGTTCATACCAATCTAGGTTTCTTGGAAACTTCAGTCCTGCAACATTAACCATGTTGTATCACCAGTTAACAGATTGATAACAACGATTACATCAGGAAAATTCTTAGCTTTCAGGGCACTTGGATCTTCAAGTTTAGGGCAACAGCAATACACAGCTAGAAATTTGATAGGCCATACACTGTAAGTGAATGGGATCCGAGTGCAAGAGACTGATGTGGGGTTCTCAGAGCAGGAAAACAGACAAATACTTTTGAACTGGAAGAATCCTGAGTAATCATCTAGGCTAAGAGGTGAACCTCAAACTTCAGAATACATCGGAATCACTTGGAAGCCTTGTTAAACACAGGTTGCTGAGCCCCACCTCAGAGTTTCTGAACCAATGGATCTGAAAAAGGGCATGAGATTTTGCATTTATAATGAGTTCATAAGGTGATCCTGATGCTACTGGCGGGGGGAACATACTTTGAGAACAACTGTATTAGAGCAGTGGTTCTTAATCTTTGCTGCATATTAGAATCACTGAGACAGATTTTTTTAAATGCCAATGCCCGAGTCAATTAAATCATAATTTCTATGGGTGGAACCTAGTATTCAATAATCTTTAAAGTTCCCCAGATGACTCCAGGGTACAGCCAATTTTGACAAACTAATTTCCAGTTGAGGAAACAAAAACTACCTTGTTTGTCAGGACAATATCTAGATCTTGAGTCTTCTGTCTCCCACTGAGGGCTGTTTCTGCCTCATGTAGAACACCGACTCAGAAAGAATGAAAGTACATAGTAGACTGGATTAGGTAACAGGTTTTAACAAGAAACCCCTATTACTGCACCCATTATAAGCATTAAAATATACGTCTTAGTTATCCATTGCTGCATAACAAATTATTTGAAGTCTTAGTGGCTTAAAACAACAAACAGTTATTGTATCAGTTTCTGTGGATCAAAAGTTATGTCCAGGCTTCAGTCATCTTGAGGATTGACTGGAGGAAGCTCCACTTCCAAGCTCATTCTCATGGCTGTTAGCAGGCTTCAGGTCCTCACTGGCTATTGGCCAACATCAGTTCCTAGTCATGTGGGCCTCTCCTTAGGGCAGCTCACACCATGACACCTGGCTTCCTGAAGGAGGAGCCTGTGAGCAAGATTAAGAGGGGATCAAGCAAGATGGAAGCCACAGTCTTCCTGTAACCTAATCTTAGAAGTGACACACAATGAGATACCATCTCACACCAGTTAGAATGGAGATTATTAAAAAGTCAGGAAACAACAGAAACTGGAAAGGATGTGGAGAAATAGGAATGGTTTTACACTGTTGGTGGGAGGGTGAATTAGTTCAACCAGTGTGGAAGATAGTGTGGTGATTCCTCAAGGATCTAGAACCAGAAATACCATTTGACCCAGCAATCCCATTACTGGGTATATACCCAAAAGATTATAAATCATTCCACTATAAAGACACATGCACACATGTTTATTGCAGCACTATTTACAATAGCAAAGACTTGGAACCAACCCAAATGTCCATCAACGATAGACTGAATAAAGAAAATGTGGTACACATACACCATGGAAGACTATGCAGCCATAAAAAAGAATGAGTTCATGTCTTTTTCAGGGACTTGGTTGAAGTTGGAAGCCATCATTCTCAGCAAACTAACACAGGAACAGAAAACCAAACACCGCATGTTCTCACTCATAAGTGAGAGTTAACCTACAAAAATACATGGACACGGGGAGGGGAACATCATACACCGGGGCCTGTCGGGGGTGGAGGGAAAGGGGAGGGAGAGCATTAGGACAAATACCTAATACATGTGAGAATTAAAACCTAGATGATGGGGTGATAGGTACAGCAAACCACAATGGCACATGTATACCTATGTAACAAACCTGCTCGTTCTGCACATGAGTCCCAGAACTTAAAGTAAAATTTAAAAAAAAAAAAAGAAGTGACATCTCATTTCTTTCATTCACACTCAAGGGGAGGGGAAAGGACTATACAAGGACATGAAAAACAAATGGCAAGAATAATTGGGGGACAATCTTAGAGGCTACCTACCATAATACAACTACAGAAATTTAAAATAAATAAAACACTTATAATACAGCACAATACTCTCAGCATACAGAATATAAGAACATTAAAGGCAATTCAAGGCTTCTGAGACATGAGTTCTCCCTTAGATGTGTGTGGGAGGGGAGGACAAAGGGGAACCAGAAAGGAAAAAGAGAGAGAGCAATGCAAAAAAAGGAAACCAGGAAAAAAGTTTTTCTTCCAAATTTCCCAGGAGTATAAAGGAAAAGAACTTCTGAAAATTATGAAAGTCAAGGGAGGTAGAACATGAAGCTTTATGGGAAATGAAAGAAACTAGTATAATATCTGATAAACTATGCTATCCATATTAAAGTCATTGGGGAAAATATGTAAGTATTTTATTTCATCCAAATATCTAGGATGGCTAAATAAATGGAATAAATATAAACTAAATCTTAAATCTTGATGAAATTCTATTCTATCTCAGGATTTAAATAATAGGCTACACAGAAACAAAGACACCATTTTCATACAAGTAAGTAGCTCAGTAGGTCTGTGACAAACTCACAACTAGAACTTGGGTCTCCTGGCTCAATACTTTCCTAACTCCACTCATAACCCAATAATGCACATTCAACTCCTTAGTAGGTCACCAACACTTCAGACTATGGACTGCCCCTGTTTTAACCAAATCTCATGATAGAACAACCACTTGCAAAGATGGAAAGCAAATAGATAGGTGAGTGTGCTCATGCTGAAGGTGACTTTTTTTTTATGCCCAGTTTGTCTACATGGGCAAATGGGAGGATTACAATAGATATTTTAAAAAGCAGTAGGATATGCCCAGGTCAATTCTATTTTATTTTCTTAATTAATAAACATTAACTAAGAGTCAGATATGTGCCAAGCACTGCACTGGGTAAAGAGGTTGCAAGGCCAGAAAGGACATGCCACCCACTCTTAAAGAGCTCTGAGGCCAATAAAGGAGACAGAGAGGTAAGTCAGTAATTACTGTACGATGGAGATAGTAATTACAGTACAATGGAGAGGTAAGTCAGTAATTACAGTATACTGCCTCACTGAACATGGATTTGGGGAAATGAAGTCAGATTGGGTTTAGAGTTTAAAATGAAGTGATATTTACTTGGATAAAAATAGAGAAAGTCTTAAACAGAAGTGATTTTATGCATAAAAGAATGAAGACTGAAGGCTGGGCATGTTGGCTCACACCTGTAATCCCAGCACTTTGGGAGGCAGAGAGGGAGGGTCATTTGAAGCCAGGAATTCAAGTCCAGCCTGGGCAACCAAATGGGACCCCATCTCTTAAAAAAAAAAGAATGAAGACTTAAAAGAGTATTATGTGTTCATGAATACAAAAGAAATTCACTGTGGCTGGACTGATTTATGGAAGAAAGGATCAAAAGCTAAGAGCAAAAAGGACTGTACTAGTTTCCTATTGCTGCTATAACAAATTACCTCAAACTTACAGGCTTAAAAATGTAAAAACTTACTCTCTAACAGTTCTGGAAACCAGAAGTCCAAAATGAGTCTTGCAGGGCTAAAATCAAGGTGTGAGTAGAGCTGGTTTCTCCCGGAGGATCCAGGTAGAGTCCACTTCTTGTTTCTGCCAGCTTCTAAGGATGCTGGTGTTCCTTGGCACCATCACTCTGATCCCTGCTTTCTGTCATCACCTTGCCTTCTCCTTTTCTACAGTCAAATATCCCTCTGACTCCCTATTATATGGACACTTGTTATTACATTTAGGGCCCACCTGTATAATCTAGGATACTCTCTCCATCTCAAGATCCTAACTTAATCACACTCTCAAAGCTTTTTCTGCCATATAACATTCAAAGTTTCCAAGGGCTCAGTGTAGATCTCTTTGGAGGTTATTTTTCCACTTACCATGAGAACTCTATGAGCTACAATGAGAATTTTCACTTCAAAAGACATGGAAAGCCATGATAAAGTCTTTAGCAAGAAAGTGATGAAGCAGATTTGGGAAGCTCATCCCAGCAACCCCCTTGTAGAAGATGAATCAAGGGGCTGGGAAGGGAGGTGAGCAGCCAAGTTGTTATTTATCTGAGTAAAAAGTAATGAGGACTTTAAGTAAGGAAAGGGTTTGGAAGTAGAGAGGAAGAATTAATAAGATAGATTTCACATCTAAATCAGGAAGACCTGAAGACTTAGAATCTAGGGAATGAAGGGAAGGAGAGATCTGAGAAGACTCAGATTTCTGGTTCAAGTAACTGGTTAATATTAATCATATTCACATTGATTTGATATACAAGAGGTTAGCAGGTTTGTGGCTTAGTTATTGGAGTATTGGAGGAGACAAGGGAGCTGAGGATGAAGAGTTCTCTCATGAACCAGTTGGGTTTTAGATGTCTAGAAAATATTTCATGAAGATAACCAGCTATCTAGTAGGAAGTTGGTGATGTAATTCTGAAGTTTAGCAAGGAGGTCTGTCTAGAGAACTTGATTCAAATATGTCAGCATATAAACTAGTATTGAAGCCACATAAAAGGATATGATTAATATGACCATTCCTATATATATATTATTCCATATATATATATATGGAATAAGAAGAGAGAGTTGTAAATGAAGACCTGTGAGATGCCAATATGCAAAGGTGAAGGAGCCCACAAGGGGTTCTTGGAAAAAGAGACCAATATTGGAATAGGAAATTTAAAAGAGAATGGGCTTCAGATGATGAGGAAGAGGAAGGATCCAAGGAAGGATTTGCTATTGTGAGGAAAAAGTACTGCTTGGGAATTCATGTAACAGAGAAGGATCTAATTTCCCTGAAGATCTTCTGCAAACTAATGGGGAAAATATGAACAACTTAATAAACACATACAAAAAAGATACATATATTTAACAGAAAAAATACAAATGGCAGTTAAAAATATGA